>NC_085138.1:21626439-21701439 GCF_035046485.1 Aedes albopictus
AGAGGCACTCATGGAGGAATACCTGGAAAATCCTAGGCATCTCTGGAAGAATCCTTAGACAAATTCCTATAGCAATTCCTGCACAAATACCTAGTGACGTTCCTGAAGGAATCCCATAATGAATTCACAGCAAAGATACCTGTAGGAAATCCTTAAAGGAATACCTGGGGTAATTCAAAGAAGTATCCTGTGGAAATCTTCAGAAGAAATTCCAGAGAAATCCATAGAGGAATTCGTGGAGAAATCTTTCGAAGAATTCCTGGACAATTCTCTGGAGTAACTCTTGTAGGAATCCCTGGATAAATCTCAAAAAGAATACCTATAGGAATCCCAAAAGCCATTCAGATATGTATACCTGCGGAAATTCATAGTAGTATTCCTGGGAAAATCCCTGGAAGTACCCCAAGAGAAATCACTTGAAAAGCTTCTGGATTATTTAGTATTCGAATTCTTGAAAACCTTAGGAATGTGTGGGAATCACAGAAGAAACTTCTAGGGGAATCTTTAGAGTAATTTCTACATAAATCCGTGATGGTGGTCCTGCAGCATTCCCAAAAGGAATTCCTAGCCAAAAATCCTCGAGAAATTTCTGGAGCAATCTCTAAAGGTATCCCTGAAGAGTACCAGGAGGAATTCATAGAGGAATTTCTGGAAAATTTTCAGAAAGAATTCTCAGAGCCCATTAGAGAATTCTCTTAAACCAACACAGGGACTCCTGCAGGAATACCAAGAGGCATTCATAGAGGACTCCCTTGAATCTCCTAGCCACCTCTGCAAGAACCTGTAAACAAATTCCGGGAGCCACTCCTGCGTAAATAACTGGTGACGTTCCTGATGAAATCCCACCATGAATTTCCAGCAAAAATTCCTAGAGAAATCCCTGGGGAAATAGCTAGGAGAATTCATAAAGGTATTCCTGGAAAAATCTATGAAAAAACTTCCAGAGAAATCCTTAGAGGAAGTCCTGGAGAAATCTTTAGAAGAATTCCTGGCTAAGACCCTGGAGTAATTCCTGTAGCAATCCCTGGATAAATTTCAAGAAAAATTTCAGGAATCCCAAGAGCCATTTAGACAGGAATACCTGGGGGAACTCATAGAGGTATTCCTGAGAAAATACCTGGAAGAGATAAAACACTTGAAAAATTCACGGATAAATCACTGGATTAACTCGTTGCCGAATTCCTAAAAATCCTAGGAATCTATGGGCAATCTTTACAGGAATATGAAAGAGAATTCGAAGAGGTATTCCAGGAAAATCCCTGGAAGAACTTCCAGAGAAATCCTCGAATAATTCCTGGAGTAATTCCTGTAGGAATCCCTAGATAAATCTTAAGAAGAATTCCTACAGGAGTTCCAAGAGCCGTTCAGATAGAAATACCTGGGGAAGTTCATGGAAATATTCCTGGAAGAACCCCAAGAGAAATCAAAATTCCTGGATTAATTCGTGAACGAATCCCTAAAACGATTCTGTGGGAATCACAGAAGAAACCTCTAGAGGAATCTTTAGAGAAACCCCATTTCTGGAGAAGTCTCTAGAGATAGATAGATCTATAGTATATCAGGAGGAATTCATAGCGGAATTTCTGTAAAAATCTCTGAAAAACATCCTGAAGGAATCCCTGGATAAAGCTGAAGAAGAACTCCGGCAGAAATCCCAAGAGACATTCATCGTGGAATCCCTGGAAAATCTTAGGCATCTCTGGAAGAATCATTAGACAAATCCAGTCCAGAGAGCATTTCCTGCATAAATATCAGGGGACGTTCTTAAGGAATCCCAGAATGAGTTCCATGCAAAAAATCCTAGAGGTATCCTTAGCGGAGTACCTTAGGGAATTCATAGCGGTATATCTGTGAAAATCTCTGGAAGAACTTCCAGAGAAACCTCCAAAGGAAGAGGAGAAAACCTTCCAAGAATTCCTGGACGTATCCCTGGAGGAAAGTCTGAATAAATTTCAAGAGGAATTTCTACAGGAATCTCTCCATGATAGGAATCCGTAAGGCGGTCCTGATGGAATTTATAGAGGTATTCCATGGAAAATCTTTGGAAGAATCCCAAGAGAAATCACTCGAAAAATTCTTGGATAAATCCATGAAATAAATCGGGGACGAATCCTTGAAAATCCTATGAATCTGTGGGAATAACAGGAGAAACTTCTGAAGGAATCCCTGCTGTATCCTAAAAGTAATTCCTACATAATTCCCCGATCGAGCTGCTGGAGCCATCCTAGAAGGAATTCTCAGCAAAAATTCGTAGAATAATCTCTACAGGAAATTGTCAAAGCAATCTCTATAGTACTCCTGGGAATTCATGCAGGTATTCCTGGGAAAATCTCTGAAATAACCTTCAGGGGCATTCCTAGCGGAAATCCTTCGAGAATTCCTGAAGAAATCCCTTGACAAATCTTAAGAAAATCCTACAGGTATCCCAAGAGTCATTCAGGGAGCAATCTCAGGAAAATCCTAGGAATCCTAGGAATCTTTGGAGAAAGCCGTTGAGGATCAATCCCAGTAGGAATTCCTAGCAGCAATGCCTGCAAAAAATCCTGGAGAAATGGCTTAACTATCCCCAGAAAAGCTCTACATCTCTAAAAAAAAATCTGAAGTAATCTCTGGAAGATCACCTGGGGGAATTTATAGCGAAATCCTTGACGATATCGCTAGAGAATTCCTTCCTCAAAATGTTCCTGGGAGTAATTGCTAGCATTCCTGAAATTGTCATAAGATAAGATTGCAGAAATACAAAAAAAGGAGTAATTCCTGGAAAATCCTAGGAATCTCAGAATAAATTCCTGAAAGAATCACAGGAGAAACCTCTATTGGAAATCTTGGAAAGCTTCCAGTAGAAACTCAAAAGGAATCCCAGCAAGAATTCCTGGAAACAGGAAAAGGAACTCCATCATTAATCTCTGGAAACAAGACAGTTTCTGTTCGGGACAACTTTGGGGATGTAGAGGTGATTGCTCCGAGGATTAATTCGTAATCTTATCGATCAACTTTTAAACACCTGTCCAACGTCAAATCATCTGATCTCCACAACAACACAAAACATTATTGTGTCAGACGCTAAGTATTTTTTTTGTTCGTCCGGATCCTTTTCAGGAGTTTACTCAACAATTCTTCACTAATACCACTAAAAAATTTATTAAAATTGCCTCAACAATTGCACCCGAAAGCTCCACTTGAATTAATGCTGACTTTACGAAATTCCTGTGGTATTCTGTCCAGCTCTTGCAATCAGGTTGTTAGGCAAAAAAGTTTTTAGGAGAACCACCTCTAAAGGGTGAGTCGATAATTATTGTGCCATTTTCAAACTAGCGTAACTTTTTTCCTACTTCACCAAAATCAACCAAATTTTGTACAGTTTCTCCTTAGAGTCTATTGTTTACATAAAATGAATTGAGCAGTTATCAGTGAAATTCCGCTCGATATAGAATAAATTTAGTTCACAGTTCTAAAAAAGATGTTGTACAATCACATGCTAAAATCTAAAATCTTGGTATAGCGCCTTGGAACAATTGATGATTATACATTATCGGATCATCTTAATGTTCGTCAATAGGTTTCAGGAGCGATTGTCAGTGATGTTGGCACAGCGAACACGGTGGGCAACACAAACTCCTAGACCGGAAAACTCCCACCGTCGCGAGATTCGTGATACAACGAAGAAAAACTAAACCGCCGATTATTCATAACATGTTTATTCGTTAACGAACTAGTACGGACTATTTACAAAACAATACACACATCGGCTATAAGCTTTGTCATCTCTCATCAACGTATACACTCTAGGACTTACAAAAACTATCATCACAATCATTAACTGATGCTGCTGTCATACTGTTCATCGTACCAGGGGGCTGGCACTACTATATTCCAACACTCCTCCTTAGTGCAGCCCCCTGACAAATACATTTTAGTCACAATTCCTCGGATATTTGACTCCTCCTCCTCCTGGATCAGCACATTACGTCAAAAAATACAAACCATTGTCATTTTCTCCTACAGCTACCACACCTCGGTCATCCATTATGCGGCAGTCCTTAGAGTTAAACACCACAGAATATCCTTCATCGGTTATACGGCCAACCGAAAGCACATTTTCGGACAAACCGGGCACGTATAATAGCTCCTTCAATCTTATTTTAATAGAATTCTTTGTTGAGCCATGCGGATCACATCCGATAAGAGTACCTCCACCACATTGTGTAGCCCTCACTGTTCTTCCGTCAGCTAACTTCACTTTCACATTGCAGGGTCTTCGGTTAACGATATTCTCCATCGAACCCGTCATATGCTTCGTCATTTTTTTTTTTTTTTAAATTTAGTTCTTAACACTCACAAAAAAGTCTCAAAAAATGCACCTAATTGGACCACTGTGCAACTACTGTCTTTCTAATTCTACTACGGTCGGCCTCACATTAGTCTAACAAAAGTCTAACGTTTCTCCTCTGGGCTTTCACACAAACACAACAATTCACATATAGTCACATCACAGGAGGGTAAACAAAATGGTCCGCACAAAGTTTCCGTACATTATCGGCGCAACTGCGCTGCTCCTCAAACAAACGAAAAATGTTTTCCCGTTGCTTGCTATTACTGCTGTCTCGACTGCAACACTGATCACGTATTTCACTTTTCCAAAACCTGCTCTGCTCGATAGCAGAATTTACTTCCACGGGTAACTTTTCAGAACGGTCACCAGTTTTACTACATGTGAAATGTCTCTTCGATCAGACACTTTCTTCCAGCATTTTCTCCGCTAAATCTGGGCCCATAACCTGTTGGAGGCTAGTCCACCATGGCCATTCAGGCCATAGCGAGGCTAGCTCCATCGATGCCTGTTTCTAAATTACAATGAAAATAAAACGCTAGACATCTTCCATCAAACTAGACGGCTGCCGACTGATACCTCAATCTGCAACCGCCACACTCTTTATTCCATTCAAGTATATACAATTCAACATTTTTCTTCTAAACTTCATACCTCTGCCATCTCTCCAACAATTGTACCTACCAACAATACTGCAGCCATTCACGTACCTGAAGGTTCGACGCTACCCGAGCGTTCAACGCTACCTAACTTCCAACACTCCTCCTTAGCGTCGCAACCTTCGAACACGATCACCTCCTCCTGGCTCGAAGCTCCTCCTCACTCCAACGCTTGCAAGTGACCCAACTCCGACGCTTGCACCAGCCAGTTCCGAGCTCCGACCAGTTCCATTTCGAGCTCCACCTTCCATGTTGTCTTGAATCACTCCTCCTGTCGCCAACCTCTTCGTCCAGGTGCGACCACCGAGCTGCATCCGATCCAACTCACAACAGTCCTCGAGCTCCGTCCGGTGACCAGCCAGCAGTCATCCAGTTGACCCGTATCGCCAACTTTCCCATGGATCCTGTCCTCCGTTGCAGCCAATCCATCCGCCCAAGGATCCCGTGCTGCGACTCCGCGACTTATGCGGCCGATCCTTCTCCCGGTCGATACGTGCTGTGGAATACGCTCCTGGGCCCATAACCTGTTGGCACAGCGAACACGGTGGGCAACACAAACTCCTAGACCGGAAAACTCCCACCGTCGCGAGATTCGTGATACAACGAAGAAAAACTAAACCGCCGATTATTCATAACATGTTTATTCGTTAACGAACTAGTACGGACTATTTACAAAACAATACACACATCGGCTATAAGCTTTGTCATCTCTCATCAACGTATACACTCTAGGACTTACAAAAACAATCATCACAATCATTAACTGATGCTGCTGTCATACTGTTCATCGTACCAGGGGGCTGGCACTACTATATTCCAACAAGTGAAACATAAGCTTGGAGCTGGGTGAAAACCAGGCACGACGCGCATAAACAAACCAGAGAGCTTTAATTATTTGTTGCAAGTGGAGCCTGAACATGTCCACATGGAGGGCGTTAATTGAAAATGTCGTGAATTTCACTAAAACGCATCCTAAATTTGAACCTATACCAAAAAGTTGAAATACATACATATACGAAACTACAGTAAAAATTTGGTTTCATTTCGTTAACTGTAGACAATTTGCGAATCACTTGAAGGTAGGGTGGCACAATAATTAACGACTCACCCTTTAGGAATCTGTGGGAATCACAAATGAAACCTTTAATTAAAGGAATCTCTTTTGCATCCTTAGAGGAATTCCTACATAAGTCCCCGATGATGTTCCTGGAGCAATCCTAGATGAAATTCCCAGCAAAATTTCCTAGAAGAATCGCTAGAGGAAAATGCCGCCATCTCTATAGTACTCCAGGGAATTCATAGAAATATTCCTGGAAAAAATCTCTGAAATAATCTTCAAAGGAATCACTAGGGGAAGTCCTAGAGAAATCCTTCGAAGAATTCCTGGATAAATCTTAAGGAAAATCCTACAGGTACCCCAAGAGTCATTCAGGGAGAAAACCCAGGGAAATCCTAGGAAACTTTGGAGAAATCTCTATAGTAGCAATTCCAGAAGGAATTCCAGCAGAAATCTCTGCAAAAAAATCCTGGAGAAATGGCTTAAGTATTCCTAGAAGAACTCTACATCTCTAAAGATATTTCTGAAGGCATCTCTAGAAGATCACCTGGGGGAATTCATAGAGAAATCCTTGGTGATATCGCTAAAGAATTCCCTGCGCCAATGTCTCAAAAAGTTCCTAGGAGTAATTCCTGGCATTCCGGAATTCGTCCTAAGATAACTTCGCAGAAACACAAAAAAAATCCCAGGCAGCAATCTCTGGAAAGTCCTAGGAATCTCAGGAGAAATCCCTGAATGAATCCTGTGTTGTAAATCTTTAAAGGCACAGTAAACCCAGCAAAAGTCCTAGAAACAGGAAAAGGAACCCCATGATTAATCCCTGGAAACAAGACTTCCTGCTCGTGACAACTGTGGAAATGTAGAGTTTCTCAAGAAATACCTGCTGTAATTGCTCCAGAAGTTCCTCCCAGAAAAATTTCTGTGATTCCTCCAGAGGTTTCGTCAAAGATTCCTCGAAAGTTTCCTTTTGAGATTTTCCCAGGAATTTCACCGATGGTTCTTCCAAAAATACATGCTAGGAATTCTGCAAAAATACCTGTTGGGATTCCACCAGAAATTTCTCCATGGATTCCTGGTTGGATTCTTCCAGGAATCCCTGTTCGAGTTTATACAGGAATTATTCTTGGGATGCCTCCAGGATTTTTTTTCAGAAGATTTTTTGTTGATTCCCTCAGGAATTCCCCCTGAGATTCCATGGCTCAATTTCTCCAGAAACTCCTTCTAGGACTCACCCTGGCATTTCTATAGAAATTCTCCATGTGCTGATTTCATCATTTCCTTTAGGAATTATACCAGCAATACCCAGAAAGTCCTTCGGGATATATCACGAAATTTTGCCAGGGCTTTCTCCAGGAACACCAACAGGAATTAATCAAGAAATTACACTAGGGATTCCTTCAAGAGCTCTTCAGGGAATTTCTTCGGGAATTCGTCCAGTGATTTCTCAAGAAATTCTTCCAGGAATTCACCGAAGAATTACTTAAGCGATTTTTTGCAGGGTTTTCTCTAAGACTAAGCGGACTTTCATGTCGTTTGGAGGTTATAGACTGTGTTCCAGTAGGGATGTTATGTCATGAATAAGTAGAAGATGTAATAGTTGTGTTGTAAAGAGCTTAATAACATTTGTAATACAGCTTTGACATTGAAAGCTCTCAAAAAACTGCAAAATGGCGAGATGGATCTACATGGGTCTAAGCCGAGTCGAAAGACACCAGCAAAGAATAAAAAAAACTGCAAAAGTGATGGTATAGCACCACATTTCCTGTGGTGCTATCCATAGCCTACGTAGACCTCCTAGACGTAGACACATTTTTGGTCATCTTAAATCCCCCTTCCCCCTCGTAGACTTTCGACCATATTTTTTTTTCGAAATGTGTATGGAGCAGACTGTGGAATGTGTGCTGTCAGTCATGCTGTGAGTGTGTTCCCTTGCACTTGAGTGCATCTGAGTACAACTGACGTTGTAATAGGGTCCTAAAATTAAAGTCAAAATCTCGCTTTAATGAACACGCAGAAAAATGAGGCTTGTTTAAAACAATAAAACGCATGGTTGATTTTCAAACTGACCATTTACTTATTCCAAAGTTATATTTCTTTGTTCTTACGTAGAGTTTATCGATCAAATTCTCAATTCTCATCATTCCATATAACGTTAAAAACTCTATTTTTCTTTCAACAAAATAAGGAATAATGAGAAAATTCGAAATAAGTAAAATGGTAAATAGTTCTAGTTTGACATTTAGGGTCGACCTGGACGTGATGGAACTCGCCATTTTCGCACTGGGGATTCAAAAATGTTCCTATCTGACATACACAATGAAAAAAATTACTCAAAGTATGTGTTTAAGCTAGAGCTGGGATAAAAGATTTAGAAAATTATGTATTTTCAACCACGGCCAATAAAAACGTCAAAAAATGAGTAAATATGCAATGCACTCTTGGGTTATATTTTGTGATTTAAATCAAAAATCTATATAGGGCTTTGGGAACCTCTCTTTGTAGGGTTGTTGTTCAACATTCTTGCAATATGCCCTGCCCAAGGTATCCTTCCGGCTTTGGCCTCCATCTGGATGCTGTGTTCGCCGCAGAGTGCAGCGAACTCGTGATTCATCGGGTTCATTCTTAGGGGGCCTACACACCAGTCAAACGGTTGGTCAAACCTGGTCGCACGGTCGAAAAACTCGCTCAGACATGTGCTATGTTTGATTGTTTGTGATAAACATTGCGTCAATCAGAGCGAACTGTTTTTTGGCCACACGATGTTTGACCAACCGTTTGACTGGTGTGTAGGCCCCCTTAGCCGCCACACAACGTTCTCCTACATACCACTGGAGCGTCCTAAAACACGCGTCACTCGAAAACTCCGACTCCTCTTTGTACATGGTACATTTAGTAACCGTAATGGATAACACAAGCAAGATTTCATTGATGGTTTTGTGTGCGTTCTTGTCTGTATCATTTAGACTGAGCCTACCTCTTGCCAGAGCGCTACAAATGCTCTCATACCGAACATACATACAAATTAAAATAGAACAATGTCCAAACTTGTAAGACCTTGCTTACGAGAAACCCAAATCCCGGTGAGCTATTAATCAGATATTCCAGAATCAGGATCCAGAGGGTCAAGTTATCTGAATTCGGTATAACCTTGGTACACCACACCATTGGCCTTATCACGTTCTTCACTCCATGAATCAACTTTAGAAAGTCTGATCTATACGCTCGCCGGTTTTAAAGGACATGACGGCAGCCCACCGAAAATCTTTCGAACCAACTTCAGCCATCTCCTAGTTCCGAGACGTCCTCATGCTGTGACTCGATTCACGCCATGTTTAGTTCTGGGTCATGACAAATTTGCCTTTTTCGTGTTCGTTTTAACTGCTTAGCTTTTTATACCACGTGGCTCATCAACACTATTAATCTTTGCAGAACTCGCTGACAAACCGGAAATCACCATTATCCCGCAACCACCCCGAATCGAACCCTTGGCCCAACCAGTCGAGCCAGTTCCAATGGAAGCGGACGTTGCCACCGAAGACGACGAGGAGGAAGAAGACGACAGCGATAGCGATCTGGAATTCATTATGCCTAAAGCGGCCGCGGACGACCCGTCGGACGATTGCACCATTGTCGAAACCGATTTACCCCAGGACCCCAAAGCCCAGCAATCGAATGGACCCAAACAGCAAGAACACCAGGAACTGCTCATTCGTCAGCTGCAGCAACAGCACATGCAAAATCTCCAGCTGCAGCGTCGTTCATTGGCAAAGATGCGAATAGTTCGTGAACCAAAGGGAGAGAACGGGGATAGTAACGGAACGCTGGTGATCGGAAGCGACCCCGAAGATCACGATATCGGTTCACCGGAAATGCCCATGTCACACGGAAGATCCCTTTCGCAGGACTCGTTTGAGGACCCGAATGGAAGCAATGGTCACCTGACTCCGTCCAGACAACCGGCGAGGCGTCGCGCCCGACGGAAGAACTTGACTACGGACGACCAGGCGGAAGCACTGACCGAGATGTCCGTGCGGGGTTTGAACCTCTTCCGATATGCCAGTATCAGTGACGGAGTCTACCAGTGTATGGAGTGTGCCAAGGAGAACGTCCAGAAGACTTTCAAGAACAAGTACAGCTTCCAGCGGCACGCCTTCCTGTACCACGAGGGTGCCCAGCGGAAGGTCTTCCCCTGTCCGGTGTGCAACAAAGAGTTCTCCCGGCCGGATAAAATGAAGAACCACCTCAAGACGACCCACGAATCGTACATGCCCAAGGCGGACCCCGTCTACCCGATGGGCTTCATCAACGAGCCCGGCCAAATCCCACCGAACCACACCGCCACGGCGGCCAAGATCGAGTCCGTACTGAGTGCCATCCAGTTGCAGCAGCATCTCAGCCTGCAGAAGGAACTGCACAGTCAACATGCCGCTGCGGCCAAGTTCCAGCTGCAGCACCACCACCAACATCAACTGATCTCACCCTCGAACGGAGGAGCCCAGGCGATCGTCGTTTCCGGGGGCAACCACGGGGCGCAGTAGGCCCGGTCGTGTATAGATTTCCCTACCTATAACAGTTGCATTTGTTTTTTAAGTGCTTTATAGTAGTCGTATATGATTGTGTTTTTCTCTTTATTCTCGAATATTTGTTTAAGGACACGCACTGATATTCAACTAAGACTGCAACTAGTCTTCCACGTGCGCGCGGTGCTCACTCGCGAGGCGCACTCTTTGTAAAATTTACGGACAAGCATTTATCACGAATATAATGGTAAGAGATGAACTCGTGTGTTGATGGGGACGATTTACCGGGTCGATTGATCCGGTCGCCCACTTTGAAACGAGTTCAGCTGTCACCAACACAGTCACAACTCCCGTTCGGTTGCACAACCGACACACAGAAGAACGGACGCCATTTTGTATGTTTTTTTTAGTTTTATTTTTGTTTATGAACGCATAGCGATGCTCGCAGAAGAGCTGCAGCGACGACTATCAATCACCACGTGTGCCTTATCAAACTACACTGAACTCGCTGTCACGCACAAGCAAGCAAATGAATACAAATTTATCGTAATATTTCAAAAGCAACGTAAGACTGTCGATAGGAGTTTTTTGTAGCATATACCTAGAATAATCATTAGTATGAGATCAAGCAAAGTAACCCTAACCGAAGAAACTGAAATGCGCAGAGCTTTGACCAGGTAATGAGTGCGCATAATACCCAGTGCGCTCCACTCTTTGGACTGCGACGGAATTCCGACATTTCCGATCTCATCATTCGCTAAGTCTAGGATGAAAAGTGCAGAATTGAAACTACAAAACATATTATTCTAATTTTCAGTGAAACTTGATTGGCATGACGCCATTTGGCACAAGGTTCTTCCCCACAGACATGTTGGCTGTATAAGAGTTTGATAAAGCATGCTTTGCAAACGTTCAATTCATAAACTGATATTCAGCTACATTTGTTAGCCGTATATCTCTTTAGCAGTTCAAAGAAAGTTTTGACAGTTCGAGCAAGATAATAAGGCAATCCATGACGACTTACCGCGATGGGGGTGACAGCCAAAAATGTAAACACAGTGTGGGTACAACTTAATAAAGTTTTATCAAGTGTCGTCGGTGCTTAACAAATTCCTTTGTGTTCAACTGTCACCCCAATCACGGGACGTCAAAAACACATGGTAAACAAAAAAATCAGCTGATCGCATCTGTCTCGTGGATTGCCTTATAACAAGAATAGTTTTTCTCATTGTTTGATTTATACGAAGTGTGTGGAAACGACTTTTCCACGCATCAAGAAAGGCCAAAACATTTCTTGCGATCTGCGTACTACCCATAAGCGGTGCCTCAAGGGGCCTAATGTTGTCAAAAATTGTATGGAACTAAAAAACATGATTTTTTTTGACGAGAAATACGCTATTCTACTGAAACCGATGATTTTAGGACCCTAAAGGAACAAAAATGTGCTTAGAATTGCGATATCTTCACTCTTTTTTTGAGCAAAGTAGGGTAGATTTCCTTCGGGATCTGTAAAAATGGTCAAAAATGCTGATTTTTCTGCTGTTTTTTGCCGATAACTTAAAAACGAGTGGAGATATCTCAATTCTAAGCACATTGATGGTCCTTAGGGTCCCAAAATCATCGGTTTTAGTAAAACGGCTTCGAAATGAAAATTGTTTTTTTTTTTAGTTCCATACAATTTTAGGGACCACTTAGCCTTGAGATAAAGGAATTCAAAATTTGACACGATAATTTCTGACATAAAACGATCATTTTCCAACAACGAACTTAAAACATTTCCATTTTTTTGCAAAATAAGGGACGACGTAATGAGCATGAAAGGACGGCAACAAGATCGATAAGTAGAATATGTGATCGGTCTTTTTCGTGCATGTGTGTGATCTGTCAAAATGACCTGTGAGGTGTCAAACTTATTCATGGCTAGCTTTTTGGTGTAATGGAGAATAATGAATATACTGAAGCAAAACAGCAGCCTTTTATGGATGTACCATTCGTGAACATCTTCAAATCCTTACATTTTTTACTTTTGCTAGATGGACGTTCATGCTAATCAGGTTACCTGCTCTATTCAATATGAGGTTCTTAACCAACAGTCAACCATAAAACTATTTTGCATTTCTACATATACACCTAATCGATATCATCATTTTACTAGCGTTAAATGTAAAAAGAATAACCGATCTCTTTAAGAAAGGGTCTGAAGCTCTGAAATCTGAACTGAACGACATTGGCAACACCGATGATGATGATGCCAATGCGTATGTACTAATGAACCCAGCGAGCACAAATAGCATTATATCCTTCGTTTCTAGTGCTTCTTAGTTTTAAGTCAACATACAGTGAAAATCACCTCTCATAGAATAGATAACCGTAATGACGTAACGCGCGCGGAAGTCCAATTCAGGTACATATATAAACAACTTTTCATAGTCTCTATACGCCCAGTGAATAAAACAGCCCCGTACTAGTTATTAGGAGTGAACTGTAACGTACATCTTCGCACATTGAATTTACAATAATCTACCTAGCTACTAAGAAAATCAAACAATCACACAAAAACCCTGTGACTCGCATACCGCAAAGAGAGCACAGCGAAACTATTAGTTCAAAAGGCCATCATGTACCATACATACATATGTAGTGCACGTGTACACAACGATTTTTTTTTCGAATGCGAAAATTTGTTCATTTTGGGATTTTTGCCTAGTGTTTAAGTCGGAAGAAGTGACAAAATAAGACAACTAGCTATTAATCACACGTACACTATACATTAAAGAGAGTCTGAGTGATTACGTAAATTTATCACGCATACACACGCACAATTTGCCTTTCTAAGAGAAGGTAACAAGCGCAAGCAATATACAATATGGTTTGACTAAATTCACCTTGAGTTATTTTTTTCTTGTGACAGAAATATATGAATCTATCGGAAATTAACGAATGTTTGTTTTTTTTTTTGCAATCCGAAAATTTGTACTACACTGCACCGTAACTACACTGCCGGTGGACGCATAAATGTCACATGTGCAAAAACAGACAATCGAGAAAATCGCGTCCAAAGTTCGAAAAAGTAAATTGTCTCAACTATGAAGCATAAATTCCGAATCGTGTTCTAACATGAACCAATTTTGAATTTGAGCACTAATTTTTGTTTTAGAGCGATTTTAAAATTTCATATAGGATTTCCAATGAAACGTGACGTTTATGCTTCCACTTTTCAGAATGTGACAAATCGGCGTTGCATTTTTTCAACCATTTTCGGAACAAACTACCTATTTTTTATTTCCCTATATGATAGTACACCATGATACATAGTCATGGGCTGCAAAATCTCAATATTGCCAAAAATGCACATGTGATAATTATGCTTCCAGCGGCAGTACAGGGGAAACTCAAAATAACTGGGACAGGTAAAATTTTCACTTTTCAAAAAATGTTCAAATCGCTGTAACTTTTCGAAAAGGATATCAAATATTCTCAAAATTTTACTGTAAGTTCAACTAGTTGTGTATCAGTGGTCGAAATTTGGAAAAGATCGGGCCATTCTACACAGTTATAAAGGTTCTAGAAAAAGGTATAACTATCCGATAGCCAATTTTGAGCTTTTATATCTCCGGATTCAATGATCCGAATGCAATGAAATTTTGATCATTTATGACCTATATAATGAGCTATTAAAAACATTTGACTAAACTTAAAATTCTTCACACGAAAGAAAATTATTTCGATTAGATTATTTTTCTAATATAACACCAATTAATCCAAAACTTCATCATCGTTTAAAAATTCGAGATAGTAATTATAGTTCATTTAAATTCCCCCTAATTGAATTGAATATATTTATGTTTCAAAGGAAATCAACCATATAGCCTTCATTAAATTGAAAAAGTAACGGGATGCATATGAAAAATAGATAAATTTACTGAAAAGACATGGAATACCGTGAGGTCGCCATTCACCGCTCATGCCCCATTCACCGCTCATTTTGGGTCAATCATACAAAAATGATCAAATGTTATTAAAGTATCGTAACAAAAGTGAATGTAACATGCTGTCACATCAAAAAACTTTCATTTCACCAAGTTTTTATATGGGTGTACCTGAAATCACGTTCTCAAAAAATATTTCTCACACTGCACTGCAGGACAACATGGGAACTGTTCAGGGCAAACAGCAGAAGAAATATCCAACAGGTGAAACCCGTTAAAGATTTCATTTTGACAAAAAAGGATGGACTCATCAATCACTCATCATCAATACTTTGGTGAATAAAAGTTATTTTGTTTTTATAAATGAATAGTTTGTGTGATTCCATGAAAAAATAATCCAGTGAGCGGTGAATGGATCCATTTTGAGCGGTGAATGGATGCATGAGCGCTAATAGGAGTCAAGAGATAATACATTTGAATTTTTATTTTTTCGAATGTAAACATATTTTACAATCGTTTTATATTTTTTCTATAATAACAACATAATTGTTGAGTTGTTAACGTAAATTAAAGTGCAATATTCGCAAACGTCGATTTTTAATGACACATACTGTACGAAAATGCCGTTAAATGAGCGGTGAATGGCGACCTCACGGTAAATGAAATCGCCATAACTTTTTTTCTTATTAATTATTTCAAATTAAGTCAACTGTTTTTCAAAGCTCATTATATTACTCATAAATGATCAAAATTTCATTGCATTCGGTTCATTGAATCCGGAGATATCCCTTTCGTGACGAACCAGCACAATTGTGCTGTTGAAGTTTCGCGTATTTTTTTTCAACCGTTCAGTCTTTGGGTTACCTGATGTAAATTGTGTTATATATTTAGCCATTACATATACTTGCACGTGTGCAAACAAACCTTTGTTTATGTTTTGTGTGAGATTTACCACAACAAGTTAAACAAAAAGTGTTCAATAATTGTAAAACATGAAATAGTTTTATCTATCGCAAATTTATAATTTTTGATTTATCTAGGTGGACAAAGCTAGGAATCGAAAGTTAAAGAGTAGTTCTTGCAAATGTCAAAGAAAAAGTGTAGATATATTAAAAAATCTGAGGGTTCTGGAGAGACAAGTTTGGGCAATTTGTTTGGAAATTTCAGTTTTTTGCTCTCCGTCCCGAAAGGGACATAACAGCTCAAAGTTAACTATGGAATAATTATACCCTTTTCTAGAATTTTTATAACTTCGTGTAGAATGGCCCGATCTTTTCCAAATTTGAACCACTGATACACAACTAGTTGATGAGCTTGCAGTAAAAAATTGAGAATATTTGATGCCCTTTTCGAAAAGTCACAGCGAGTTGAACATTTTTTGAAAAGTGAAAATTTTACCTGTCCCAGTTATTTTGAATATCCCCTGTAGGATCAAGGGCCGATTCTTCAACTTAGGCATAATTCATAATCAACGTGCACACTTGCACAGTCCTCACTCCGTAAGCACTGATGACGCCAAGGACGCATTTTACGCGAAGCTTTAATTTGAGTACAACCGCAATAACCGCTGCACAAGCCGACGTCAAGATCATCATGAGAGACCCTAAACGCTCAGGTAAGCCAGGAGGAGGAGAAATTCAGACCAACATGGCCATACGTAACACATTTTTTTTTAATAATCTCACTTAAATTGAATAGCAAATCGACCACGTTCTGATTTTTTATCTAGTTCATTTATTTGGGGCTCAATCGCGTATAACGCTTTACGGAGCCGAACATTTTTTTAACCAAATAGTATACTTTATACAGAGTAATAACTTTTTAATGATATCCGTTAGTAATGGGTGGAAGCCAGGGTACTCGTGGCAGCTCGAGGTTAGAAGGTCACATTTTGAAGGATGGACAGGGTAAGGATTGGACCAAAGGTTTCACTGCAGCTCATTCGGGGGGTGAATCGCATCTTGCTAGCGTATTCGGTGCCTTGTGGTGTTGGTACCAACTTGTTGTGGGACTTGGTCTTCCGGATGGCCAGAAGCAGCTTGGTAACACAAAACAGAGAAAAAAAAACTGGAGAAGAAAACACAAGCGAATTAAACTTTTATAACAGCAATGCGAAGAAAGCCGAAAATGCATCCCATGTATGTGACATCGCGGGTCCCCAACACATCTCTCACAAGAAATTTAAAGGTTGTCTACCTCGGGCCTCAAGGGTATCCAAAAGTAGTACTCCGGAGGCGTCATTATCCGGGCATTGCCAAACTACGTGTAACTACCGTCCAAGCTGGCCATCTCGCCAACATTTTGCCAACTTTGAAAAGAACTCTAGCGAACAAAATGGAAAATTTCATCGTGTAAAATTCTTCTTTCATAGATCTCACCTTCCTGTGCGCCCACCTTTGCGAGAGAGTCCGCCTTCTCATTGCCATGAATTGAGCAATGTGAGGGGACCCATAGAAAGGTAATCATGTATGATCTTCCGACCAGTGCACCCATCTGCTCCCTTATTTTTGTAAGAAAGTAAGATGGATGTTTTACAGGTTTCATCGACCGGAGTGCCTCAATCGAACTAAGGCTATCCGAGAAGATGAAGAAATGATCTACGGGCATGTTGGAAATCATCCCCAAAGCGAAGTTGATTGCTGCCAGCTCAGCAACATAAACCGAACAAGGTTCTTGAAGTTTGTGGAAGGCGGTGAAATTTTCATTTAAGACACCGAAACCAGTGGATCAATTTATGCGAGACCCATCAGTGAAGAATCTCTTACAGGAATTGACATTTTGGTACTTTTCGTTAAAAATGCGTGGAATAGATATACATACATCGAAGTTGATCTGGTATTCCATGAATAGCTTGTTTCATGGACAGATCGTATTGAACAGAGGAACTGTCATCAGTGAAGTGTACACGAGAAGGGTTATAGTTTGGTAGGCTTATGTCAGACGACAAGTAGAACAGATGAATTCTTAAGAATTCTGACTGAGTGTTCAGGCTCAGCCATCGTTTCTTGATTGCATGCTTCTGTGCTGAGAAAACAGCAAGTGAGTGTAACTCTTTGAAAGTGAGTGTTCCCATCCCTGATAGTAGATTCTACAAAGATACGAAATTGCAACACATATGCGATATTATAAAAAAATGAAATGATGATCCCCGAAAGTCATATCCTCTCCTCTCTCTCTCTCTCCTCTTCTTGGCGTAACGTCCTCATTGGGACAAAGCCTGTCTCTCAGCTTAGTGTTCTATGAGCACTTCCACAGTTATTAACTGAGAGCTTCCTCTGCCAATGACCATTTTGCATGCGTATATCGTGTGGCAGGCACGAAGATACTCTATGCCCAAGGAAGTCAAGGAAATTTCCTTTACGAAAAGATCCTGGACCGACCGGGAATCGAACCCGTCACCCTCAGCATGGTCATGCTGAATACCCGTGCGTTTACCGCCTCGGCTATATGGGCCCGAAAGTCATATCATAAAATATAAAATCAACTTCTTTTGAAACCAATACTGCACGATTTGAATGGTCTAAACTTCCCGCCAACCACAATATCAACCATCTAATCTATTTCGGATGCAGCAATGAAGTGCTCCACATTGTCGAAAAGCATCAAATCACTTCTCCGAAATAATAATCATATTTCTATCTCTCATGGTTGAACAAGATAATAATTTTCAAAGAAAAAGTTAGGGCGGCATCAAAAGAGGTTTAACATGCAAGGAATAACAATAAATAATAAAATCTCGTCATTTTATCGATCAGTTGAGGCCTAATAACTTTTTCCACGAACGTTGCATCGGTTTCCTGTTTTCGGAGGTCTGGTTCCTCGTGAAGTTTTCTACAAAAATCATGCATCGACTTATTTTTACGGATCAAGGGGTGACCCCAAGCGATTTTACTTTGAAGAAGTAAATTTTTCCCATAGTAAATCGTATGAAAAACTAAGAATGACGGGCGCAAAAATATAGGGTAAATGTACCAATAGTGGTGCAATTTGTAGCTCCTTGTAGAAAAATAATTGAATAAAATTGATTGTACCACAAAATAAAAAGTCTTAAAACGTTAATCGGTAGTTTTTCACTTAAATTTGCTAGGAAAAATGTAAAAACCATTGTTTATTTCAGTTTCTGCTAATAAATCACTTGCACCAACTATAGGTACACGGTTCCTATTAGGTAAATTTTAACGTTGGTTCCTATAGTGGCGCATCCACTCAGCCAAATAACCTTAAGATTTCCATAAGGCCCAACTTATGAAACGGCTTTTAAATAATTCATAATGATTCGGATGTATTTCATAAGGTCACTCTATGCCGTAAAATCGCCTCACAGCTTGGCTTTTATTCATGTTTAGCAACATGGTATTCTCAAGCGTCGGTAGCCGTGTGGATAAAACACGGGCTCGGTGATCCCGACGTTCATGGATCGAATCCAGTCTGCATCATTTTAAGATTTTTTTGTTCTTTTCATAAGTCTATCTTATGAAATTTGTCATAGCAAGCACGATGAATTTTCATAAGGTATTCTTATGTCATCCATAAGAATTAATTATAGCAAATTTTCATAATGTATTTTGATGAATTTCGCTAGTTTTTTTCGCTGAGTGTCCCATTGAATTCTTATGGGACCCACCACTATAGGAACACTACCACCACTATAGGTGCAAAGGAGCAAAAAATTTAAGGAAAATATTTGTTTAAAATAGGTTTTTCGGCAAATCCTGAACACAAAACTGAATTAATGTTAGTAATTAATTATGATGTATCTATTAAAATTGTCATTTGCAAGCTTTTTGCTCGAAATAATTGGCACTACCACCACTATTGGTACTACCTCCACTAAGGGAGCTTTTACCCTAGTTTTTTCCGATCGATTTGAAATTTTGCACAGTTGATATGGGTCCAAAATGGAACTCAAAAAGTATACAGGAGTTGGAGTTTTTTCCCTTTTTTATATTTTTCCATATAAACCGTGTCCCAGGCTAATAAATATCCCCTATCCATCCCAAGTAACAATTATACTTTTGTGGCAATCCTGAAGTAATTTCTAAGATTGAATAATAAAACTTAGCTATAAAGCTCTTTGTTCTGCAAATTCGAGATAAAATAGGTATACACTATCCATAAGACTAATCTGGCCCACTCTTCAGGAGATCTTCAAGACTGGTTTTGAAGACTGCTTTGAAACTAGTTGTATTTATGTACTAACACTGATGATTGGTTATAAGAACTTCATAAAACTTTAACAAGAATAGCTTGAAGCATGTTGATCTTTTAGCTGTATTTCTCAAAAATGCTAATAGTGCATGATAAATGAAATCTTTTACCTCAGCATTATGCAGATGCGAACTAGTTTTGTTTCATGGATGAAATGTTAATTGAACTGCGAATTAATTTTCATCACATTGAAATGGCTAATGTATCAAAATTGCCTGACAGATCATTGATGACAGGGAATCAAAATTTTCCGTGCCATACCCACTTTGTCGTTGATATGCCAACCAAAACATACGAAAATAACAAAGCGCCTCAAAAATAATATCATTCATTAATATACGAAGACATAAAATTCCTGTAAAAACAAAAGGCTACGCCACTTTTTCAATTCTTTCTAAACATGGCTGCCGTTCCAGGCGAACAAAACTCATGCGGCCGCCATCAATTGTTATTACCTTTAATCCAAACCACCTCAAAACAATAATGGAACCAAGTCACCTTGCATGAAATCTACAGCATTTATTGAAGATTGTTTTTACTAGTGATGATCTTAAGGCAGATTTGTTCGTCTTAAATGAAACTTATTCGTTTTATTCAAGAGTAACAGCCTTTGACAATTGTTTGTTTACCTTTTTGGAGCTAGAAAGTTGTTTCTGTACATTTTGCTTCAGGAACTGCCTATTCTATTATAATTTCGTCTATTTAATAAGTGCATTTCTAAAACTTACTAGTACATATTACACTATTTAGCATACGTACGAGAAGAGTCACAGTAAGTACCCATTTTAGTTTCGATTCAAGCTGCTGTGGCCTGTGTGAGTAACTGGCTGAAGGTTGGACGACCTCAGCAAGCTACTCGCATTTTTGTTTGGCTATAAAATGAATATTTCGTCGATATGATTACTTTTGAGCACCAAAACGGAAAAATTAACAGTGAGCAAAAATGTTTGAGTGTTTATATTTGCATAAATAAGCCAATTTATTGCATAATTTATTATTTGAATTAATAAGATTTTATTACTCCGCTTAGTTCTTGTTCCAGACTAGTGGCTCTAGCTCAAGAATTGAAAGCTTTAAGAAGTTTTTAAAGGAGAATAACTCAGATGAATTGTACTTGAATAAACGAAGCATAAACTTTTAATAAAGTTTGTTGATGTTATGTGTTGAAAGTAACTTCAAATACGTCTTAAAACTCATAATAATATCAAATGCCTTAGGGAATCAAGTTGTTTTATGCGGAGTTTTCAAAATTAACTTGAAGAAAACTTAAAAACCGCATACGAACGGAGATTATTTTCTCTTGATAAAAACAACTATAAATGCTACATGAATTCTCCATGCAATGATAAAGCTTCCATAAAAATAAACAAATCTAAAAGGAATTTAAATTGTTACTTGGGATATGGATCGCATCACCGACCCAACGGTGACTCCCAGATCTCCCATCCATTAGACGGAAAACAAATACCCCAATCCATGCGGGTTGTGGGAACGCAGAGTGCTCTCGGTCTCTAGTAGCAACAATAAGCATATACTCTAACATCCTTTTCCCTTCCCAGCTAACTATAAGCAAGGACCTGACTGGCTCTGCAAATATTCATTTTAGGTTTTGTACACATGTATTTTTGCAATTTGTCTGGACAAATGATGTTTATGTGTGACACACATACCGAATTATTTATTGGTTTATATCGTTTTGATGTGCGACTATTTATACATAAAAACAATACAGAATGGCAAATAAAACCAATAGATGTGCTCAAATGGTTTTTATATGGGAAAATAAAAGTTTTACTGGGAATAAAGCATTCATAAAGTACTTAAAATGTTGAAATGATTTTAAAACAAAGCCAATAGCTATAGGGGAGACTGAGAAGACTTGATCCCTGGGGAGACTTGTTCCTCCCATATTTTCTCGGAATCAAAAACAGTTTTCTTCCAGCATATTTTTTCCAAAACGACATCTGGACAGACGACAATGTTTTGGCTACATTGATTTTAATTGTGTATTGCATTATTTTTTAATGGCTGATGGTTAGTTTTCAGTCTTTCAGAAATCTTTTAGGCGATTCCGAAAAATCTCAATAACTTTGTGAAAATTGAACCAAATCGTGTCAAAATTTCACAGCACATAGTATAAATAAAATACTATCAAACGTATTTATTCAAGTAAGGCTGTTATATAAATATTTCAATTAATATAGCTTAGTGTATACAACAGTGACATGGGGAGACTTGATCCCTCGAGGATTACACACACATAATACATGTGAAAAATAAAATTCAATTTGGAAGCCTCTATTCACTCGGAATTCTAGTATATTCAATGATAAAACGTGTCAGATAATTATTATTTTAGTACAAACCATGAAAAGGGGGATCAAGTCTCCCCATTTTCAAGATACGGCATATCCTTAACAATTTAAGGAAATCTTATAATTTCAAATACACCGTATGCATCAAAAATGCAAGAAAACTTGAAAAGAAAATGAATAGGAAGCTTCTGGTGTTATTTTCCCTTTAAATTAATCATGTGCTCAAAAGGGGATTAATTATGACCCATTTTTGAAAAGTACATCATAAGACATGCCTCCATAAAAACACAGTTTTGAAAACTTTAACAATAATTTAAAGTCCTCTGTTTTGTACAAACTTGCAATAGATGTTTACCTGCTATTTTGTACGAAAAATGGATCTAGTTTTGTGTTTTTTTTTTCTTAAAATTACAGGCAAATTAAGAAAAAGGGATCAAGTCTCCCCAGTCACCCCTATAAGAAAGAGGCACTGAAAAGTTGGTCCAAATTGCGCTCTTCTTGACCTAAGTTTTCAAAGATTTTTCAATTTGAAGCGGTCAACGATGTCTTTTCCATGCTCCAGACGAATACATCCGCAATGATTTTGGTAATATGTCTCCACTGGGAGCTGCGAAACCTGCTGCACAATTTTCTGTAAACACGTTTTAGTCGCCATTTTTCACTTTGCGTGTCGCCGACGGCTGACACAGACACTAAGCATTGGCATTATGTGTGTACTCACATATTTTTTTGCTATGGGTGTTACCACATATCAAGTATTTGTGAAACTAATCTGAAGCATAAACATTAAATATCATGATTATAGTTTAGGTAATAAAAATAATGTGTGGAAAGGTCAATTGCGTCGATGTGTATTTTCACATAAAATAACTATTTGCAGTTTTTGCAGTGTATGAGCTGCTTAAATTGCACTTTGAGAATAAGTGGAGTGTCCTAGCCCTTATTAATTTGGATCTCAGTGCAATTGGTACCAGCTCAGATCAATCACGGAGAAGCAACCATTGACATGTATAGTCAGGTTTGATCGTTTTGATCGATATGTTGTGTATAAATGTCTCAGCTTTCAATTGATGCAAAAATTTTGAAAATCGGTGGTTGCCAACCGATACAAATTCGAGCGAAAAAACGGACGCAATTCAGTTCCGGCCGCTAAGTAAACGACAGATACCAATTCCTAAGCAAAAAACTCCGGGGAATCGAATGGTGCCAACCCCTTTCCTGAAAAACATCGCCAAGTGTCTCATTTTGGCCATTTTCCCCTAAATTTGTCAAAAATACTTGAACAGGCAGCGCGGCCCCGGTAAGGTAGCCTGCTGAAAACCTTCAAACACCCAGAAAAGCAATAGTAGAGTAAACGGATTGATTCAACGGCAACAGACCCGGCAACGAATAAAGGACAACGATTGGAAAGTCGGATCTTGGAACGTGAGAACTTTGAATGAACCCGCACGTGTTGGGCTCCTGGCTCGTGAACTGCGGAATGTCGGCGTTAATGTGGCCGCTATCCAGGAGATACGCTGGCCCAAAACCGGAGAACGCGAATTCCGAGCGGTGGATCCCATCGCCAACACTTCATTCAAGTACCACATCTACTACAGCGGCGGCGATAAGGCAGAACGCGGAGTTGGCTTTATAGTGATCGGGAAGCAGATGAAGCGAGTTATTCGGTGGAAGCCGATAAGCGACCGAATCTGTGTGTTGAGGATGAAGGGCAAGTTCTTCAACTACAGCCTGATTAGCATCTATGCGCCAACGAACGACAAACCCGATGACATGAAGGATGAGTTCTATGAGAGCCTTGATAAGGCCTACGGAGAGCGCCCAAAACAAGATGTCAAAATAGTCATCGGAGATGCAAATGCGCAGATCGGCAGAGAAAGTTTCTTTCGGCCTGTCATTGGAACGGAAAGCCTTCATTCTGTTACCAACGATAATGGTCTGCGCCTTGTGACATTCGCTGCTGCTAGAGGGATGGCAATCAGCAGTACCTACTTCGCACGTAAGAATATCCGAAAACACACCTGGCGACACCCGAGTGGTGACACTTGCTCCCAGATAGACCACGTGCTGGTCGACGGGCGACATTTCTCGGACGTCATAGATGTGAGGTCCTACAGAGGCCCGAACATCGACTCGGATCATTATCTTGTAGCCGCTAAAATTCGGGCGCGATTATCCAGCGTCACGAGTTCAAGAAACAACAGGACGATGCGTTTCAATATCCAGCGCTTGTCAGCCGAAGGGGTTGCTGCACAGTACCATCAGAAGCTAGACGAGAGGATAGGAGAGACCAACGGATCTGGAGATGTCAACAGCTTGTGGGGAAGGATCCACGAAGCAGTGACAACAACAGCGCAAGAGGTGATTGGTACCGCTCAGCGACGCCAACGTAATGGTTGGTTTGACGAGGACTGCCAACGAGCGACGAACGAAAAGAATGCCGCCAGAAGTCGAATGCTAGTGGCCGGTACCCGGCAGAAAAGAGAGCGGTACAGGGTTGCAAGAGCAGAAGAGAAACGAATCCACCGCACGAAAAAACGGCAACACGAAGAGAGTGTTATTGCTGAAGCGCAGGAAAGTATGGACAGGAACGATATGCGGAAATTTTATGCAACTGTCAATGGCGCGCGGCACAAGACTGCGCCAGTGCCCGCCATGTGCAATGACCGGGAAGGAAATTTGCTGACAGACAAAACAATGGTGGCAGCCAGGTGGAAGGAGCACTTCGAAGATTTGTTGAATGGTAGCAGCGAAGGAGCACCCAGGAACAGGATTAACATAATGGATGACAGTCAAGCAGTGGAACCACCAACACTGGATGAGGTTAAAAAGGCCCTTAAGGAGCTGAAGAACAGCAAGGCTGCTGAGAAGGACGAGATCCCGGTCGAACTTCTTAAGCACGGAAGCGAGCAGCTACATCAATCAATCCATCAGATTATTATAAAGATTTGGGAGGATGAAGAATTGCCCACCAGTTGGTTGGATGGCCTCATATGCCCAATCTACAAGAAAGGGCACAGACTGGAGTGTGCTAATTACAGAGGGATTACCCTTTTAAATTCGGCGTATAAGATACTGTCGCGTGTCCTGTTCAACAGACTGCGACCTCTTGAGGAGTCCTTCGTCGGCGAATACCAGGCTGGTTTTCGTGAGGGCCGATCAACGACGGATCAAATGTTTACCCTGCGGATGATCCTAGATAAATTTCGGGAATATAACTTGCAGACTCACCATCTGTTCATTGATTTTAAAGCAGCGTACGATTCAGTGAAAAGAAATGAGCTTTGGCAGATAATGTCAGAACATGGTTTTCCGGCGAAACTAATTAGGCTGATACGCGCAACGCTGGATGGATCAAAATCAAGTATTCGGATCGCGGACGAAGTGTCTACGTCGTTTGTGACCTTGGATGGATTGAAGCAGGGGGATGCTCTTTCAAATTTGTTGTTCAACATTGCACTCGAAGGAGCGATTAGGAGGTCAGGCGTGCAGAGGAATGGCTCTATCATCACACGGTCGCACATGCTCCTCGGTTTTGCGGACGATATTGATCTCATCGGCATCGATCGTAGGGCAGTGGAGGAAGCTTATGCTCCTCTGAAGAGAGAGACAGCGAGGATAGGCTTGACGATTAACTCTACCAAGACGAAGTACATGATAGCGGGTAGAGACAGAAGCAGGCCTAGTGGTGTTAGTGCTGAGGTAGTGATTGATGGGGAAGTGTTTGAAGTTGTTGAAGAATTTGTTTATCTTGGAACACTTGTGACATGTGACAATGACGTTTCCCGTGAAGTGAAAAGGCGTATTGCAGCTGCGAATAGGGCCTTTTACGGATTGCGTAGCCAGCTTAGGTCCCGTAACTTGCAAACGCAAACAAAATTCGCTCTGTATAAGACGCTGATTCTTCCGGTTGCCCTCTACGGTCACGAAGCGTGGACGTTAAAGGAGGTAGACCGAAAAGCTTTTGGAGTTTTTGAGCGCAAAGTGCTGCGGACAATTCTCGGTGGGAAACAAGAAAATGGAGTGTGGCGCAGACGCATGAATCACGAGTTGTACCAAGTGTACGAAGATGCGAATATTGTGAAACGTATAAAATACGGCAGACTTCAGTGGGCTGGACACGTAGTGCGAATGTCGGAAGAAAGAATAGCGAAAACAATATTCAGCAGAGAACCCGGTAGAGGTAGGCGGCTTCGTAGGCGGCCGCGAACTCGCTGGCTGCACGCGGTTGAAGAAGATCTACGATCCCTACACGTTCGGGGAAACTGGAGGAACATCGCCCAAGACCGACGAAGATGGTGCTCTACTATACGCTCGGCATTGGAGTAAAGTTACTTTGTAGCCAACAAGGCAAGGTAGGTACTTGAACATATCACACTTAAATCCAAAACAGGTGGGCGAAAGCCTTAATATTCCCAAAACCTTCACGTATTAATGACAGACAACTTGGTTTAGCAAATGTTTTTCACTTTTGATCACAATAAATGTCTCATTTTGTCCAATATCCCCTATAAAATGACAATATTTGAGAATTTCGGATGAATTTGAATAAAAAACCATGCAAAGTCGTTAAAAATCATGCTACTGCATGAAGAAACGCCAAACGGGTTGTGTCTTGTCCATCACATTCAGAGATGATATCTCATTTTGTCCAATATCTCCTATAAATAAGGAATATTTGAGAATTTCGAATGAATTTCAACAAAAAACATGCAAAGCCATTCAAAAGTCGTGATGCCGAATGGAGAAACCCTAAACAGATCATCTCTTTTCCATCGCATTCAGTGATGTTGTCTCATTTTGTCCAATATCCCCTATGAAATAAGAATATTTAAGAATGTCGGATGCATTTCGATAAAAACTCATACAAAGTCGTTCAAAAGTCTGATATTTTTTGCCGTTGAATTTTTTTATGTATTTTTAATTTGTAGGGGAGAAAGAACAGAATGAGACACCATTTCTGAATATAATAAACAAGAGATGATCTGTTTGGGGTTTTACTATTAAGTAGCAGGACTTTTGAACGATTTTTCACGGTTTTTTTTATGAAATTCATCTGAAATTCTCAAATATTCTTAATTTATAGAGGATATTAGATAAAATGAGACAACATCGTTGAATGTGATGGACATGAGACGATCGGTTTGGGGTTTCTCCATTCAGTATTATGACTTTTGAATGACTTTGCATGGTTTTTAATAGTAATTCATCTGAAATTCTCAAACATTCTTTGTTTATAGGGGATATTGTACAAAATGGGACATCATATCTGCACGTGATGGACAAGACATGATTCGTTTGGGGTTTAACCATTAAGTAGCATGACTTTTGAACGATTTTGCATGGTTGTTATTGAAATTCATCCGCAATTCTCAAATATTCTTTATTTATAGGGGATATTGGACAAAATGGAACACCATCTCTGAATGTGATTGACAAGACACGACCCGTTTGGCGTTTCTCCATGCAGTATCATGACTTTTGAACGATTTTGCATGGTTTTGTGTTCAAAATCATCCGAACTTCTCAAATGTTCTCATTTTATAGGGGATATTGGACTAAATGAGACATTTATTGTGATCAAAAGTGAAAAACATTTGCTAAACAAAGGTGTTTGTCATTTATACATGAAGTTTTTTGAAATATTAAGGTTTTCGCCCACCTGTTTTGGAATTAAGTTTGATATGTTCAAGTATTTTTGACAAATTTAGGGGAAAATGACCAAAATGAGACACTTGGCGACGTTTTTCTGGAAAGGGGTTGGCACCATTCGATTCCCCGGAATTTTTTGCTTAGAAATGGGTATCTGTCGATTGCTTAGCGACTGGAACTGAATTGCGTCCGTTTTTTCGCTCGAATTTGTACACTGTGCGATGGTTGGTATAAAAATCCAAGATGGTGGCCAAAACCAATATGGCCGACCCAACTTTTTATAACTGTAAATAGTAGCTCTATCTTTCCTCTTTTCAACAACGTTTCATTTTGAGAGAATTTAAGAAGAAATTTTCCAGTTATAACAGTTCAAATGAGCCAACATTTGACTAAAATCGAGGGGTCCGCAAAAATTGTTGTGGCTCTAACTAACGAGGAGTGCATCAATTTGAGTAACTTTTGTACCGCGGTAACCGGACGGTGTTCGGAATCCGGTATCCCTACATCAGGGAATGATAACGCGCACAATTGTACGGATTAAAAACTAATTTATTGCGACACGTTAAAACGGCGCAGTATCATAACGTCCGAGGCCATAATGTCCCAGGAGTTTATGGCGTATTTTTACGGGGCATAACGTCCGAACATGTAGATATGCCACGAAGTCCAAGGAAAGAAGGCACATAGGATATTATGACGCATCCAAACTTTCGGATGTTATTTCGCAAAAAAAACGCGACTTAACGACCGGGACAGTATGGCCTCGGACGTTGTGATCCGGCCCCGTTAAAACGGGTACAACTTTTATTCGCGAGACGTAAACAAACTACTATGGACAACCAAATTAAAATACATTGATGCGCTTCCATTGCATCGCGCACGACAGTAGTGCTCTGTCTTGTGCGAGCTCAGCGGCGCGGTACACCGCAATCGGGTTGTCCACAACAGTAACCAAATGCATTTCGCTTATTTTTTTGGTGAGGACTTTCAGAAAATCACCACCTTAAGAATTTTTAAAGACAAGGTGTAAATAGTAGGCAGATCTCAGCGAGAATTACTCATATACGACAATTGGACCAAACCGCAAGCAATTAGAACACGCAGTCAAAAAGTCAATAACTAAATTAATGAGGCGTGGAGCGGACCTGGTGTGATGGTTAGAACACTTGACTATCACGCCGAGGACCTGGGATCGAATCCCACTCCCGACAAACTCGCAAATTTTGAGTTCTTCCTTCGGAAGGGAAGTAAAGCGTGGGTCCCGAGATGAACTAGCCTAAGGCTAAAAATCTCGTTAATATAGATAAAAAAAAATAATAATGAGGCGTCCGATTTAGATGTGGTCTTCGGCAAAGTTGTAGCTAATAGAGTAGCCTAGGAGTACCAAGGGTCAACTAACAATCTAGAGCATTTGGGGAAATGCTACGGTCTATTGAATGAAAATCATCCTTTTCCCATAGTAAATCCCATACAAACTTTGAAGGGCTTGTGCACTCTCAATTTTCAACCAAATCAGCTCAATTTGTGGGAGAAGGCTTAGAATCTGGTTACGATTCGAAGCGGTGTGGAGCAAAAACGATTTTTTGAACCACGCTAATGGAGTATCCTCGTGCCTGCTACAAGATACAGGGGATGGCCAAAATGTTTGGGATAGGCAACTTTTTTTTCTCTCACTAAAAAGTTCAACATGCTATAACTTGTCATAGAGCGCATCAAAAAATCTCACATTTTGACTGTTTGTCAACCTATTATATGTGCATCATTGGTAAAAATTTGGGCTCGATTGATTAACATTTCGCAAAGTTAGAACCGTTCGGGTAAAGCACCTTTTTTTAGACAACTCATTTTTGAGCTGTCATATCTCGGAAACCAGTGAACCGAATTGAATGAAATTTTGAACGTACACTAACAATGTGTAAATGCTTCACAAACTATTAAAACATAGGTACTTTTTAAACGTTGAAAAAAGTTATCATGGATTGACACTTTTTGGATTTTTCTCAAAAAAATGTATTTTTTTTACATTAATGTCAATAAATTTTAGTGTTGAATCCAAAGATTTTCAGATATATTAGAGCCTATTTAGATTGAAGGAAGAACACATTTAATAATTTTTGTGTGGTATTGTAAATTTTACTTATTTTCCTTTATATGGGTAAAAATTTCAACCCGGTATAACTTAATTCGCCGTTAGAAAATCTTACATTTTATAACGTCGTATTAAGTATCAATATATTGTTGATAAACGTTAAAAAAATTCATTCAATTCGGTTTACGGGTTTCCGAGATATGACAGTTCAAAAAATAGTTGTCTAAAAAATGGTGTTTTACCCGAACGGTTCTAACTTCATGAAAAATTAATCAATTGAGCCCAAATTTGTACCAATGATGCACATATAGTAGGTTGACAAACAGTCAAAATTTGAGATTTTTTATGCACGTTAAGAAAAGTTACAGCATGTTGAATTTTTGTGGGAGAAAAAAAAGTTGCCTATCCCAAACATTTTGGCCATCCCCTGTATATCGACACCAACATTTCAAAAGGGCGTAACTGCTTTTGGAATCATCACCTTCTTTTAAAGCTGTGGATCATGTGCTATGATTTCCATGTTTTTCACAACAAGTACTAGATGGGGAAAACTCTCCTCTTTCCGACAACCACGGTGGTTTGAGTGTAAGGGAGGCAGTACGACCTACAGCTTTGAAAGAAGGTATTACTTCCAAATGCAGTTACGCCCTTTTGAAATGTTGGTGCCGATATGTACTTACATATGCCAAGTGGTCGTTGGCAAAGGAAGCTCTCAGTTAATAACTGAGTAAGTGCTCAGGGGCTGTTCATAAACCACGTAGACCAAAATTTGGCCATCTCAGACCCCCCCCCCTCCCCCCTCGTAGACTTTTGACCATACAAAAATTTTGAAATTTGTATGGAGCGTAGACTTTGGCCAGACACCCCCCCCCTCCCCCCAAAAAGTCTACGTGGTTTATGAACGGCCCCTCCTCTCTCTCTCTCTCTCCTTGGCGTAACGTCCTCACTGGGACAAAGCCTGCTTCTCAGCTTAGTGTTCTATGAGCACTTCCACAGTTATTAACTGAGAGCCTCCTCTGCCAATGACCATTTTGCATGTGTATATCGTGTGGCAGGCACGAAGATACTCTATGCCCAAGGAAGTCAAGGAAATTTCCTTTACGAAAAGATCCTGGACCGACCGGGAATCGAACCCGTCACCCTCAGCATGGTCATGCTGAATACCCGTGCGTTTACCGCCTCGGCTATATGGGCCCCTCATAGAACACAATTCTGAGAAGCTGGCTTTGTCGCAGTGGGGACGCTACGACTAGAAAAAGAAAGAGTAAAAAAATCTACCGCCCAATTCGTTTGCACCGATATCCAGGTATAAGCTTCGAACCAACAAACGATTGAAGCCACTAACGCCCACCAGCTGACCCTGAGCACTGTTTGTCTTCTCATCGTATAACTATGGGTTTGATCTTTTTACAACCATTTGACCTCACTTCGAAGCAAAGGATCCCATCGGATCGTCCCATTGATGGGGAAAACCCAGTTTCACGCTTGCCACCATCCGAACACAACGGTATAGCACCTTTTCTCCCCAAAAGGACACAGAGAAAGTGAAAGAAAAGCAGAAAAGCGAGTAGCTAAATTCAATCGGATCAAGTTGCCGCCAGGAGCTGGGAATTTCCCAACAGTAACCTTTTTTTCAGCGCCCGAATCTGCCTACGTGCGTACGTAGGACCACACAGTACAGAGAAGGGGGGTGAACGATTTTGGAATTTCCGGAATCATGCTTCTAACTTGTCCGCAAGGATATTGTTGCGGAATTCGGTGTCAGGCAAAACTCCTGAGATCCTGATTCGGTCGGAGGTATTTATAAATACCGATCATCAGAAGAGATGAAAAGAGGCTTATTGAGATTATGGGTTTGGTCTGCTGGTGCCAGCCAGTCTTGGGATCGGTAATAAAATATGCAAATAATGGGACACACAAATCTGTATAGGTCCTCTTTACTCGTGTCGAGTGCCTTTGTGTGGCTGTATGTATCATCCGTTTAAGTGGAATAATGTTCGTATGGTGTAGCACAATAAGAGATCTCTATATAAGAAAGATCTATAAAAAAAATCACCAGAGAACAAAGGCATAAGGAGAGATTATTGAAAAAACAGCTGTATGGAGTTCAAAGAAAAAGCGAAAATTCTTTTGGTTTTACTCTACATTCAGCCGTAGGTCATCTTTACCCGTGAAAAATCTTTCGAAATGCTTGCGAATTGCTTGCAGAAATACACACTTATTTCTGAATTGTCTGTTCGGTACTTTTTTGACGAGATTATAACAGCAGTACGATCTCGGTAGTTTCGGTAATCGATTTTACTGAGGCTCAGTAAAACAACTGTCAAAATCGTATGGAAAAGGTAAACAATGCATTTTTGCTGAACGAGTTCGGTGCTCAGCAGTTTTAATCTCGTCAAAAAATTACCGAACTCGGTAATCAAAATTAAGTGTGTAGTATATTGCACTAATTCTGTTTTGAAACTTTATGGTACCCATTAAATAAATTATGTATCCTATTGCCCACTAACGCACAAGACATTTCCAATGCCAGAAATGGTAAACTTTTGTATCATTCTCTCAAGATGTATAAGAAATAATAATAAAGCAAAGTAGCATAAAAATTGACTGGAATCTGCCCGAAGATAACTGCTCAACCGAACACAGCATGATTAGCATTGTGCGGTATATTTCCGTGACGTAGTTTTTACTGTAATTTGTTCTAAGAGTTTCGACTGTTTATCTGTGTTTTTTTTTGGTTCCCATCGTTCTCGATACTCACATAGCCATTAGCCACCATCTGCGCTGTGTTGGCCTGCGTGTTCTACCTCGGCAAGGTATCCGTTGTAATACTGCTTCCATCTTTTAATCACAGCATCCATGTAATACAGTGATAGAAATTCGTTTAGCCGAGACCAAAAAATTTTCAAAAAAGTGTCAGGAAACTCATACAAAAGATTTTATGATAATAATTTTTTGTCGTAGTGATAGCTAGTATAGTAACCATATATAGTAGATAGTAACCAAAAGTTCAGATAAAAGGGTACTTTATAAGCTAAGCAGCTTGTTCGAGGTCGCTCATTAGCCTTCTAAGCAGCTTCATTTTTAAGTAATTTTGGAACTTGAAAGTTCACATAAGCACGCTGGATAGCCTTCTAAGCAGCTTCTGACAGAACTTTGTCAAAATTCATGCAGAAACAAAAATGTGTTTTTCAGAATCATACCCTGTTGGGGAGGGGTTTGTGATTCACGTCTGGAATTTGCTACTGATAATTAATTATATTCTCACATATGTCGCTGCTATGTAGATTTGAACTGGATCCTCCTGCGTGATAGCCTGCCGACTTACCGCTGCGCTGCTGAAGACACTTGACAAAGTCAAGCTAACTTCACTACTGTACAAATGTGCAAAACTAGCTGCCGACAGAAAATCGATTCAAGTCAGACTTTACCTGCTGTCCACTCAATCGCAGCTGTAGTACTGTGGTAGAGCGTAGGGCTCTCACGCAGCGATTGTCGGTTCGAATCCGATGGGCGGTATAATTTTTTTTTTTGCTCAAGCCTAGTATTCATTAATTTGATAAATTAATATTTGTCTTTTATTCGTGTACGCTTAAACAGTTGTTTTCTGTAAAAGAAATAAATTTAATCTTCATTGAAACACAATGCTACTGAACTGAACTTCTATGAACTTGAAAGTTCCGGCAAAGTTCCGACATAGCATCTTAAGCAGCTTTAAAGTTCCGCGAAGTTCAGATAAAGTTCCGAATGGAACTTTCGGGCTGCTTAAGAGGCTAACAATTAGCCTTGCCGGAACTTGTGACCGAAGTTCCAGCAAGGCTCATCGTTAGCCTCTTAAGCAGCCAGAAAGTTCCGTTCGGAACTTTATCTGAACTTCGCGGAACTTGAAAGTGCATTTTGTCATGGGAAGCGGAACTTTTGGTTACTTGGGAGTATATCTAGTACTACTGTTTTATAAAAATGTAATACATCACACTTACATATACACTGAAACAAAAACGAGGGTAAAAACCCTTCAAATGTATTTTTTTGCCTAGACATTCGTTTAGCCGAAGTAAATGAAAAATTGGTTTTCAATAGATTTTTTGCAATTTCGTGAGTATATTTCGAGGATATACCCCAAGGCATTAAGTTTATGACGTGTTAGCAAGATAATCAATCTTAATAGTTTATTTATTTGTGAAATTTAGAGAAATATTAGGGGTACTCACTAAACAGATTAAATTGCTGCGTAAGCCATGATTTTCTGCTTATTTGAAATGTTTCATGATTTTGCGAATGAAATAATCAAAGATTGCCTTGGTAATCACCACGTTTAATCAGTTTAATCAGTTTACGCTGTTTAGTGAATCCCCCTATTATAAAAGAAGTCCCGATAAGGAGAAGCGATGATAAATAAATTTATTTAGGAAAAATGATTTCTGTAAACACTCAAACGTAAGCTAGATTAACAGTTTTGAAAATATGGCACAGAATGATTGTAAGAAATGTTCAAATTATTGCAAATAATGTCATGAAAAAATAACTATATTGGTTTTTGGTTGGTTAAACCTCAAAATGGGTATGATAAAAGCTAAAATAAATAGTTCTGCGTTGAAATAAAGACGTGCCCTAATGCTTGTGGAGTATACCTGTTTGATACAAGCATTACTAAATGAGTTAGAAGACTGCTAAGTGAAAGAACTGTAAGAAGCGTCAGAATTTTTGTACCCTGTTTATTTAAAAGCAGATGTTCATACAAAAATACGAGATATGAACAAACAATTGGCTTATTTCATTCATCTGAAGAAATATATTATAAATGAGTCTTAGTTTTGAACCACATTCATTTTTAATATAATTTATTAGAAAAGAACGTCTAAATTATGAAACAAGTAGTTCATGCTAAAAATTTGAATACTAGAAGATATTGGGAACTATTAGAGGACATAATAGTAGTGAACGCTGTGATTTATGCAAGTGGAACCTTCATATTTCATCAAAACAATACTTAAATACGTGATTTTTTTATGGTTTGCGTTATTTTTTTTCTGTTAAAAACATTGTTTTAAGTAAATTTTCAACCTTCACTCGTCATAAAACTTTCATTAGATTCTTTTGAAACGCTTCCGATAAAAATAACTACAACAAATCTCAATTTGGAAACATTTACAATATTATGACATATTTATATGAGATGCATGTAAAATTAATATGGCAACACTTCCAAAAACGATCTAGTTAATAATTTACAAATCGATCTATAAAGCAGATCACCATTCAAAATGATTTTGTTGGATATTTTTCGAAATTTGTTAGTTTTTTTATTATAGAATTCCAAAAAATGTACAATTCTGCTAAACGAATGTCTAGGCAAAAAATTACATTTGAAGGGTTTTTACCCTCGTTTTTGTTTTAGTGTATATGTAAGTGTGATGTATCACATTTTTATAAAACAGTACTAGATATGCTATCACTAGGATAAAAAAGTTTTATCATAAAATCTTTTGTATGAGTTTCCTGACACTTTTTGGATTTTTTTTGTCTCGGCTAAACGAATGTCTATCACTGTAGTAGTAACTTCATAAATCCGTTTCCCACTAGTGTCAGATGATGTGTGGTCTGGTCAGGTCTGATCTAGCGTTGGGCAATTTTGAATCGATGTTAGCAACATCGATGTTTTTGTTCCGATTAATCGATTTTTTGAATCGATGTTGAAGCCCCACGAAATCGACCGAATCGATTTTTACATTCGATTGTTCTTTCGATTAAAAAATATTAAATTACTTTTTTTTAGAATGCACTGTAGAGTTTAACCATACACGCTAAAACTGCTCAGCACTAAAATGTGTAAGACCTACTCATAAGTGCATAATTTCCAGACCACACAAAAATGTGTAGCAGTTACACATTCTCAAAAAACAGCTCGTACACTCTTCTAGATGCGAAATGTTGATTTTTTTTTGTTTTCCAAGGTCACTAGTAATCGTACCTAGATTGGCGTACAAAAATTTTTGCGATTTTAACAATTTTGCGGTCACTGGAGCTGATTTTGTAAATGTGCAAGGGTTACACATTTTTGGTGTAGTCTGGAAATTATGCACTTTAGTGCTGAGCGGCGTTAGCGTGTAGACTAATTTCAAGACCTCGATGTACCAAAGAAAACGATCAAATTTTCGGTGACCAGTCCGGTACCCAATAAATATTCATAACCGTGTATTTTTTTCCGTGTAAATTGCCTTTTGTGTAAATTTTATTTAACGTGTTACACTGATCTGACAGCTCTGACAGTACACGGAAAAAAATCCATTCCCAAGACCATGAATATGACTCATAGTTTCCCGATATTTTTATGATTTTATGTTATAAATATACACCATGATTAAATTTTATGATCTTATGATTGATTTCACCATAACGCTATGCACCCGTTATTGTTTTGGCTTTCGACGACCAAAAATGGAAAATATAATCATGAAGCTATGATTAAATAAGCTGGGATCATGAGTAGCATTCATGAAGCCAAGAATAATTTTCATAAACCTGGATGCACATCCTGATGCTTTACCACCAGATTCATAAAATTATGGTTTGGTGAGGTAGAACCATGCATAGAATTCATGGAATCAAAAAATACTTTTATAATTCCGTCGTCGTCGGACCTATATGCTTCTCAGCCAAATTCATAAAATCATGGTTGAGGGAGATGGAACCATGCATAGAATTCATGGAATTAAGAATTACTTTTATGATTCCGTCGTCGTCGGACCTCAATGCTTGTCAGTCAAATTCATAAAATCATGGTTGAGGGAGATGGAACCATGCATAGAATTCATGGAATTAAGAATTACTTTTATGATTCCGTCGTCGTCGGACCACCGACGAACCGACGTGACAGCTAGAACAAATAAATTCAAATTTGTTGGCCGCGACGCCATGATGAAAAATAGCCGAACACTATCGCCACCTCTATAACGGCTCGCGATGATTTGATAGCTCGACACCAAACCCCCGTGTGTTCATATAGGAAACGGTTTGCGTCTGTGCTGATTTGACAGAAGCGATCGCTCGCTTCGCTGATCGACCGTTAAATTAGGGGGGGACAGTTTTGGATCGCCACTGTCACGTCGGTTCGTCGGTGGTCGGACCTCAATGCTTGTCAGTCAAATTCATAAAATCATGGTTGAGAGAGATGGAACCATGCATAGAATTCATGGAATTAAGAATTACTTTTATGATTTCGTCGTCGTCGGTCCCAAATGCTTTTAATTAGATTAATAAAACGATGCAAGCTTAAATCATAAGAAAATCAAATACGTGATATCAGAGCCCATTTCTATGATTTTGGGACCTATCCATCATCCTTTTTTTTCTATGAGCAAGCAGCACTTTTTAGTTGGCCTCTTGTTAGTGAAGATACGTAATGTTCAAATATAAAAGAGAACAACAATGATCGAACTCACCGGATAATCATATTTAGCTGGTTTACTATTTTTGTCTTTGGCTACTACATCCAACAGGCTAAGGATGCCCTCCAAACCACACCAATTGTTCACTAGTTCACATCACTTGCTGAGTCTCCGAAGTCGTCGAACGATGGATAAACCGGAAAAATAGCGAGAATTACCGAAAATTAGCGCGCGCGATTCCCACTTTGCTTCACCTTCCGTACATATACTCGGAACAACGACGGATGACACAACGAAAACGCGAACTGGGCACTGTTTACTTTTGCGCGTTTACTTTTTAGTCAATCAACTCCCAACAAACTGCCGAATCTTACGGGCACACTGTTTCGATGTTCCATTTCCTCATATATGCACATTTATTACTCTAACCAAATAAAAACTTTGCAAAAATAGCAGGTTCAACTTTTTCCGCATGTCTGTGCTGGACGACCGCGCGATTTATATAATTGCATATGGCAGATAAGTGTAACGCTAGGAAGCGACCATGAATATAATTTATGAAAATGCTTGTTTCTATTCATATTTCTGGTCAACTCATTCATGATATTATGAATTTTAGTTATGATATTATGAGTTGGCAGACATCATAAGAACATGATTTTTTATTCATGATTAGGGGAATGGATTTTTTTCCGTGTAAGGGACTACACATAAATTACGTAAAGTGAGTACCGAGGATTGTTCACAATCTGCGAACTTGACTGCGGAAAAAATTGCGACCATGACGCCGCTGGTTTAACCATTGAAAATGTACATTAAATCGAGGTAAAATGTACAAAAAAATCGAAGTATAACTCGAAAGTTTCTCCAGAAACCACTTCAAAACGAAATGTTGTTGAAAAGAGGACAGATAGAGCTACTTTTTACAATTATAAAAAGTTGGGTCGGCCATATTGATTTTGGCCGCCATCTTGGATTTTCATACCAAAACTTTTTTTTCACCGTGATGGCAACCACCGATTTTCAAAATTTTTGCATCGATTGAAAGCTGAGGCATTTATACATACATAAAAAAAGATGTCTTTTTCTTCTTTCAAAAGTTATCTGCTGTTTAGTAAACCATGCCACTTTTGCGCACTGAGCCGGTGCCGGCCGTTTAGATAAATGCAGCGTTATTTCGCAGTGTTTACGAACATTAATTTAAAATCTGAACTCATCAATAGAAAGCTGAAGGTTTAAGGTTTTCAAAACACTAAAAAAGTTATAAAAACAATGTCCGCATCATTGAGAAACAGTCAAAAACGGAAACGAACTTCCGATTTACCAGAATTTTGCTGCAGGTGCCGTTGTGTATACATGCAGGCGTAAACTCTGATGCTGTTGCGTGTCGTTGCCATGGAAATGTATGGAGAAAACGTGACTTGACTACAAAATTGCAGATAACTTTTGATAGGAAAAAAAAGACATCTCCAATTTATGTTATGTATGAATGTTTCAGCTTTCAATTGATGCAAAAATGTTGATAGTCGGTGGTTGCCATGACGGTGAAAAAAAAAGTTTTGGTATTAAAATCCAAAATGGCGGCCAAAATCAATATGACCGACCCAACTTTTCATAATTATAAAAAGTAGCTTTATCTTTCCTCTTTTAAACAACATTTCATTTTGAGATGGTTTCTGAAGAAACTTTCGAGTTATAACGGTTGGAATGAGCCGCCATTTGACCAAAATCGAGGGGTCTGCAAAAATGGTTGTGGCTTTAACTAACGGGGGGGTCCATCAATTTGAGTAACCAAATGCATTTTCCTCACTTTTTTAGCGAGGGCTTTCAGAAATTCGCCACCAAAAACATTTTTGAAGACAAGGTGTAAATAGTGGGCCGATCTCAGCGAGAATTACTCATATCTCAGGTTGCTTAAGTAATGCCTCCCAGGAGTCTAAGTGAATGTTTCTCAGGAATCTAAAGGAATGCTCCTTATGGTCTAGGAGAGTCCTTTTCAGGGTTCTAGCGCATCCTTCTCAGAATTCTAGATCAGTCCATCTCTGGATTCCGAACTTTTTTTTTTGTTTGAGAATCGTTCTTAGGATTCTAGATGGATTTCTCTTAATAATGTGGACTGTGGAGGATCCCTCTCAGGGTTCTGGGGCAATCTCTTTCAGGATTCTAATGGGATGTCTTTCAATACTGCAGGAGAATCTCAGGATTCTGGAAGAATCCGCCAGGGAGTTCTGGAGATATCGGTCTAAGCATTATGGGAGAATCCCGACGAATAACTTCTCTCAGAATTCTGAGGCAATCCGTCACAGGATTCAGGAAGAATTCATCTCGGGAATCTGAGGAAACCCCTCAGGATTCTGGAGGAATTCCTATAAAAGACTCTGAGAGAATCCTCAGAGTAATCTCTCCCAGGATTCTAGGAAAATCCTTAATTGAATTCAGGGAGAATTCCTATTGGAAGAGCCCTTCTCTTTTTTCTAGAATAAGGTCTCTCAGGATGCTGGTGCGATAATTTGAGGAATCCTCACAGTTGTGGAAGACACTCTTTTTAAAAAGGATGAAGTAATTTTTTAGCAGTATTATATGCGAATACAATTCTAGGGAATCTCTAGATTCTAAAGGAAATCATTCCTAGATTTTGGGGTATTTCCTACCAGAGTTTCCTACGAACGGTGAAATCCCTTTCAAGATTCTAACAAATTTCTGGATGAACTGAGTTGATTCCTTTAAGGATTCTTGAAGACCCTCATTTAGGATCCCACTCAGAATTCTGAGGAAGTCTTTCTCAGCATTCTCAGCAACTCTTCTCAGACTTCTTGGAGAATCATAAAATACTCAGCATTCTCAAAATTGTTGCGAAATTTCTCGCACAACTCTGGGGGAATATTTCTTAGGATGCTGAGAGAATTCCACAGAGGATTCTAGTGGTATCCTTCTCAGGATTCTGTGCTGGATTCTTTTAGGATTCTGGGGGAATATCCCTAAGTATTCTGCCAGAAGATAACCCCCAAGATTCTCTGAAGGTCTGGGCTTTCTGAGGTCAGGATTCTGGAGAAATTTCTCTCATGGTTCTGGGGAATTTTTCTCATGATTCTGGAGAAATCCTTGGAATTCTGGGGCTATATTTTTCAAGATTCAAGTACACCTTCTTTCAGAATTATTAATGATTGAGAATCTCTCACGAGATTGTGGGCAGAATTCTCTAGAGAAATTTGGATTTTGGAGAATTCTTCGCATAGATTTTGTGATTCCTTTTAGGGTTCGGAAGAAATCCTTCCCAGCATACTCCGAGAATCCCAGTAGAATTCTGTTTTCTGTATTCTGGAGCAGTTCTGTAATCTGAAAGAGTCCGTCTTAGTAATCAGGGAAAATCCCTGACAAGATTATGGGAAGATTCTGGTGTAATAATTTAAAATATGTATTCTAGGAATCACTCTCACAGTTCTGGGACAATCCCTTTCAGGAGTTTGGGGGAGTCCTTACAGAAATCTGCGTTAATGGTTCTGTTTTAGATACCTCTCAGAATTCCAGAAAATCCTTCTCAAGATGTTGGGGAAGTCCATTCTAGAAGTTTTCGTAATCCCTTCCAGGAAGAATTCTTATCAGGTTTTCGAAAAAATCCTTCTCAGATTTTAAGATATATTTCTCTTAAGAATCTGGAAGAACCCCTCATATGATCCCTCTTAGGATTCTGGGGGAATCACTCGTAGAATTCTGGGGAATACCTTTCGGGATTCTTACAGAATTTTACTCAGCATTCTAAAGGATTCTACCCAGGATTTTAGGGAAATTCTGGAAGATAACTTAAATGTTTTCTGAAGGTATTGTTCTCAGGAATCTAGGGGAACCCTATCTCCCAGAATTCTGTGAGAGCAAAGCTCAGGCTTTCCCGCCCAGTATTTTAAGGGAACCTTTCTCAGGATTCTGAAGTAATCATTCTCAGGGTTCTAAGCTACCCTTCTCAGGATTCTGGGTAATTTCTTTTAAGTTTCCTGTGGAATTTATCTTAGAATTCCGAAAATATTTTTTTTTTGTTGTGAGAATCTCTCTCAATATTCTAGATGAATTCATCTCAGGTGGAAGAACCGCTCTTGGATTTCCCCACAGGATTCTGGGAGAATTAATCTTAGGATTTTGGGATAACCTATTCAGGATTCTGGTATAATCTGTCTTAGGATTCTGGAACATTTTGGGAGAATCCCGAAATGAAGTTTCTCTTAGGATTCTGAGACAATCTATCAATGAATCTGGGAGAATTCTTCTCGGGACTCTGAGACAATCCGTCCCATAGATATAGAGTAATCTCTCTCAGGATTCTAGGAAAATTGTTAATAGAATTCAGAGAGAATTCCTACCAAGATACCGGAGGAGTCTTGATTTTTTCTTCTAGATAATGTCGCTCAGGATGCTGGCGTAATCATTTTCAGCATTCTGAAGAAATTTCTCATAATATTAGAGAAACTACTTTCAGAATTTTGGAGGAGTCTCTTTAAAGATTCTGGGTGAATTTCTCTAAGCAGTCTGCGGGGATTCATCTCAGTACAATATGGGAATACTTCTCAGAGTTCTGGGGAATATCAGAATCTCAGGATTTTTCTATCGAATCAAAAATATTAAACTTCGATCAATATGAAATTTTGATATTGAATATATTTAGACAAATCAAACATACAATGTGCTTGAACTACATGCAGCAAACAAATAATTGCATACAATATATAGTTTTGTAATATTTTATAATATCGAATCGAAGTGAAAACATCGATTCAAAGCAATTGATTAAATTGGAGAATAGTTTCTGCAGATAGGATTCGAGTTGATTCACAAAAATCGATGTCTCAGCCTAATTTGTCCAATGCTACTGATCTCCAGGATTCGAGGTGACATTATTTACATTTATCATTGTTATTATTATTTACCGGGTGATTGGAAATAAATAGAAGATAATCTATTATTTGTTGCATACACTGCCCGCATTACTAATCCTCGTAGACACATAAATACCTACAAGTGATGATAATGATAATGTAAACTTTATGTAGCATACTTTAAGATTTAACATTTAGAACACACAAGCAAACTTATTTGAATAGCTAATCAAACTATTAAGATGCAAAAGCTACGCGCTTGATGAATGAACGAGCTGTTGATAAAACAAACGTCTCAAATCTTAATAGACTTCGCTTAATACAAAAATAACACACTCATCCGTGCGCCACGCCTTATTTTGGCAACCCAGCTCTCGCTTCGAAACGTTAAGGACACAAATGAAATTATACATCCTTTCGCTCTACCTGCGGTTGAAGGTATGAAACTTCTAACCTCGACAGAGAATCATCATCTATGGGTATTGTCCTTTCACGCTGCCTGCCTACGGTAACGACAGGTATCTTTTAACAGTTATACCCATCCAGAAGGAAAAGGTGCTGCGGTAAAAATATGCGTTATAAAATATCCCGAACTGTTGGCAGTCAGTATCAGTCTCTCTGTAGTCCTGCAAGAAGTAAGTTCAAAGCTCAGCCGGCATGGAAACCACCAACGTTCCGCTTATTCGTCGTGCTATGACCCATCGGTATTCACTACGATCCTCGAAGCGACTGGCACGGTCCACTTCTGGAACATCGCCGCTGGCCAGGAATCTACTGCGATCACTCCACGAGCAGAAGCGAGCTGCTCTGGCTGAGCAACGTGCTCGACGCTGGGAGCTCTACTCGGTAGTAAACCAAAACGTACTTCTGCAGCCCAAATCATCAACTTCCATCGAAAAAGACGAGGAGAACGAAGAAGTTCAAGTTGTGCCCAGTTTGATTCCCGCAGCATCCTACGAGGTGGAAACTGTTACGTTGGAGGAATCGTCATCGTTACCCTCAAGCAGTGCCAAGAGTAAAACCACCGGCAAGAAGAAAGCTTTGATCCGGTTTCGAACGGTCAAGAAGCACGTGTCCCAAGTCGTGACTCGGATGTTTGTGCGGAAAACGGACAAACATCGCCAGGTAGCATCGTCGGGTGACGATGACACGGGCCTGACGTCGTTCCGAAGGTATCCAAGTACCGTACTGTAAGTGATAAATGTGTATAAGTTAAGTGGATAACGATAATGTTAATGTACATATTGTATGTGCCAAGCTAAATCTCCAGTGGATCTGATTTGAGCATCGCCTCAGTAGGCATGCTGTGTTGAAAATTGTAAATAAAGTACCTATGAAAAATCATCAATAAAGCTATGTTTTGAATAAAGAAGCACCTCTTTAAATTGTCTACCGAAATTTTCTGCCCCTTTTATTATTAATCTCTCGGAGTACAAATGGTCGGCGTTAAATCAGACCGGACCATGTGTTTTCCAACGATTTCAAGAGAATGTTGAAGGACATTGGAATATGAAATCAAGCGCATTGTTTTCTGAAACACGTATTATAATTCTATGCAAAGACATATCTCTTTCAAATTATCGTCGAAAAGTTCCTAGTTTGCTTCCAGTGTCTTGCTGAGAAAGTCCTATGGCTCATGCTTCAAAGATGTAAAAACAAATGGCAAATCAGGGTTGCATAATATGGAACAATAAGATGGGCGTTGCATGGAAATGTTTGAGGGTCTATGGGCTCATTCAAATATTACGTAACGCAAAATTTGACAAATTTAGACCCCCCCCTCTCCCACGTAACAAATTTTGTATGAGACATTTTGAAATTTTGTATGAAGCGTAACGCAACCCTAGACCCCCTCCCTCCCCCCTTAACGTTACGTAATATTTGAATGAGCCCTATACATTTCTATAAGGCAGCAGCGTATGGACATTTCAAAATACTTCTTCAACAGCATCTTGTGCATTTTTTTTTTTTGATTAAAGAGATTTTACCCTCTAGGGGCATTCATCTCTATACTAAATTTATTTCTTATTCAATACAAGGTCACATTTTGCAAATATTTTTTTATTCTCCTCCAGCATCCGATCGAGTTTTCTGCAATGATAAACAGTCCAGTCCTCCGTCCCGTCCGTTTGCGTTGTGTCTTCATTGGTTTCTAGGGGTTGTGTGCTAGTAGTGGACCCTGCGCCTATAGTGGACCCCCTTCAGAAAAACTCAAAAATAAATGCCCAAATCAACTGTTTCCAGGCAACTTCCACCGGGGGAACATCAATTACATTGCTACACAGCAGTTCCTGGCAAACAAATGACCCAGTGGCCGCAACAATCGGTTATTTTGACTATTTAATGAATGTAAACACTCAAAAGGGTCCACTATACGCACACTCAGGGAGGGTCCACTACAGGCACCGTCGGTGGCGTGACAGCTTACATGGAAATCAAATGGGGGGTCCACTATAGGCGCCAAAATATTTGTAAATAATCCTATAATGGACCCCGATGGTGTCCATTATAGGCAACATCGATGCGTATTTTCAAATGCGTATTTCATTGGAATAATTTATTATTGTTGTATGTTTGACGGTCATATGAAATAATCCGATGTGTAGAACAAGTTTGTACAGTCCCGATTCGTTCGTTGGCGGCTCGTTAGATGGGCTATCTCGATGGTTGGATGTTCGCTGGTTGGGGCAAAACCCAACTAAAAAGCACTGTCAATGTCAAAATCGATGTCAAAACGAGTTTGACGTCTGACCGCCTTCGCATCGCAGCTCCTATATACAGAACGTTTGTGCAAGTATGTGAGTGTTTCGTAACGTATTTCTCGTCACTTGCGTGTGTCTAGAGCATTTTTGTCAGTTGTCAGTTGCCCCAACGAACGAACACGATTCGCAAATCGGGGCGCAGTCGTGACCCAACGAGCGAATCCTTACTGTAACACTGGAAAGGATAACTTAGGACTCGAGTACACGGGGTCAAATATTTGACAAAAACGAACCAAAGCTCAAACATCTATTTAGTTAGACTCGATCAGATTATCATTAGTGTCGAACAGATGTTGCCGATGTCCCCGGACATCGGACGACGACCTCCACTTACTTGCGGAGTAGATAGTGCTAGCAACAGAAATTAGCAAAACAAAACCTCTAGCACCTTCACGGAGAAAAATCAATCCAGTTTGATTCAACTAATACGTTTGTTGAATTATAAACTGGAGAAATAGTTGTTTTGAAATGAACTTTTGTTGTTTTCGATCCACGAATGCAATTTGAAACAAACCGGATTATCAGTTGTTTCTACTACCATGTAATACAGAAAAACAACTACTAAATTGGTTGACTTAAATCGAAAACTTCGTAATTTCTACCAAAGGTACGGTTTGAGTTTACTAATAAACGGGTTGTTTCCTTTGAAATGAAGTAGGTAACATATAAAGTTATTTCAACAAATTGGGCAGTTAATTTTAACCGATATTTTGTTTGGAGAAGAAACAACCAACAATTTAGTTTGAAACCTGGCAAAACAAACTAAAGGTATGGTTTGTTCAACAGCTCAGTTTCGGCACCTGCGTTTTCTTTAATGTGCACCAAATTTTGACTCAATCAAAACCGAGATCGAAACATTGTAAGTTGTCTGAGTTTTTCTCCGGAAGTTAATTTATTCTTCCAATGATACATATTGACTAAAATATAAAATTAATTTACGTTCGTTCTTCAAATCGTAGTGTTCGAGGTAAGATTCTGCTAGTGGCCTGTAAACAGACAAATTATTTTGTATTTATTTGAACCTTTCTTAGATTATAATGTGCGGTAGAGGAGAACGACTAGTTGCCGCCTAAATAATTATCCCGGCAGCAACGTCCGCTACTTAAACTCAAAATTCACCAGAAGCCATAAGGGATTTGCAAGTTAGAGGAACCATCCTTCCCCAGGAAACAAGGGGACAATGGAACATTACGCCATTAGGCCGCAGCCTTTTCTTCTACCGGAGGTCGCTTTCTTCCGAAGGCTGAACGATGATGAGGTTCTGTTTTGTTTTGAGAACGTTGGAGAAATACCGCTCGAAAAGGTTCTCTTGTTGGAGCGGTAAACAAACTCTTTGGATGTGACGTTTTATAATTCCATATGCATATGTATCTATCTTAACAATCTTCATATTCAATAAACAAATTTCAATTCAACAATTATTATGTATATTCAATAACAAAAAAGAAAAGAAAAATAAATCTATAAACATTGCGGTAGTAGACCTGTGCGCCGACTATATTTTGTTCGGCGGCGGCGTGAGGGCCATTTTTGGCCGGCGGCGGCGGCGTCATCGGCGTCACGCCGGAGGCAGCTTTCGGCGGCGGCGGCGGCGGCGTGAATCGGCGTGACCAAAATTTGACCATAATGTCAACATTGATAAAGCAGAGAAGTTGTTATTACGGTCTAGAATTTGTAGTCTGAGCTTTATCACCAGTGATTATACATATTGAGACATTACCTGTATCCTTAGTGTAATGCATGTTGCAAATGAAGGGCAATAAAATATCGACGTTGCTATAGTTTTTGTTTTATTTTCTTAATACCTTCAGAAGCTATCAAACTTGATAATAAGGTCACACTATTTACACTAAGGAATCCCTAAATGATTTCAGGAAGGAACCACAAAGGAATTCCAAGAGCACTCTTGAAGAAACTCCTGAAGGAATCCATGAAGTACATTCTGGACTAATCTCTGCAGGAACTGCTGTATGAAACCCTGAAGAAACTTCTGCAGGAACCTCTGGTGGATCGAGAATCTTTCTTAAAAAGATCCCTGCAGAAACTTCTGAAAAAAATCGCTGATTGTAGTTTTCGAGGAATTTCAGAAGGAAATCCATGACGAATCTTCCTAAAAAACTCCAGGAGAATTCCCCAAATGAATTCAAGAAGGAATCCCAAGGGAATTACACCAGGAATTCCAGGATGAATTTCCGAAGAAATTCCAGTGGGAATTCCAAGAGGAATCGCATAAGGATTTCTAGGAGGAATCAGCGAAAAATATTCAGGAGGAATTTATGAAGGAATTCAAGGAGAAATACCTGAGAGAACTAGGAGGAATTTCCTCGTGGATCCTCGAAGGAATTTCAGGAGGAATCCCATAAGGGATTCCAGCAGAAATCCCCGTAGGAATTCCAAGAGAAATCTCTGAAGAAATTCGAAGAGGAATCACCAAAGAACTTCCAAGAGGGAATCCCGACAGAAATCCAGAAGGAATTCTCGACGAAATATCAGGAGAAATCCCGAAGGGATTTTCGGAGATATCCTCGAAGGAAGAATCCCTCAGGAGAAACCACCGAAGGAATTCCAAGATGTATTCCATATAGAATTCCAGGAGAAATTCTCGAAATAATTATAGAAAAAATCGCCCCGCAGGAATTCTACGAGGAACCACCAAAGAAATTCCAAGAGGTAATCCCGAAGAAAATCACGAAGAAATCCTCGACGAAACATCAGCAGAAATCCTCGTAGGGATTCTAGCAGGAACCCTCAAAGAAAGTCTAGAAAAGATCCTCGAAGAAATTACAGCAGAAATCCCTGCAGGAATCCCGAGGGGCACCATCAAATTGATTCCGGGAGGAATCTCCGAAGGAATTCCAAGCGGAGCATCAAAGGTTTTTCAAGAGAAAACCGCATAGGAAGTCCAGGAGGAATCCTCAAAGAAACTCTAGGAAAAAATATCAGGAGAAATCCATGAATGAATTCGAGGAGTAATTCCATGAAGTATTACTGAAGGAATTTCAGGAGAAAACCGCGAAGGAATTCCAGTAAGAATCCACGGCGGAATATCAAGAGGGATTCCCGAAAACATTCCAGGAGGAATTCAAGAAGGAAGTCCAGGAGGAATCCTCAACGGAGTTTTAGAAATAATTTTTAAAGGAATTCAAGAAGAAATCCTCAAGTATTTCTAGGAAGAATCATCGAGACATCCAGGACGAATCCTCGAAGGAGTTCCACGAGGAACCCCTGAAATAATTCTAAGAGGATAATTGAATTTTATTGGCTATTCTCGGTGAATAGCCTCCCGGCCGAAGGAGGGAGCTTCGAGTAGTATTAAGTTCACCGAGAAAAGCCAATAAAATTCAATTTTCATAAAGTCATGCGGTGATTGAAGTAAATTCCAACAGGAGTTCCAGCAGGAATTCCAAAAGGAAACCTTGCAAGATTTCCAGCACGAATCCCAAAAAAAAATCATCAGGAATCCCCAAAAACACCCAGGGGAAATTTCCAAGCGAATTCGAGAAAGAATCCCCGAAGGATTTCTAGGAGAAATCAACAAAAAATATCCAGAAAAAATCTCAGACGGAGTTCCAGGAGAAATTCCTGAGGAAATTCTAGGAGGAATCACCGAAGGAATTTCAAGAGGAATTCCCGAAGAAATAATTCCAGAAGAAATTCTTTAAGGAATTCTAGGAGGAATCCCATGAGGGGAGGAATAATCGGAGAAATTCGAAGAGGAATTCCCGTAGAAATTTGAGGAGGAACCACCGAAGAAATTTCAGGAGGAATCCTCGGAGTCTAGGAGAAATCTTAAGAAAGAGGAGAAATTCCCGTAGAAATTTCAGGAGGAATCACCGAAGAAATTTCAGGAGGAATCCTCGAAGTCCAGGAGGAATCCCCGAAAGAATTTCCCAAAGGAACTCTAGGAGAATTCCCTAAAAGAATTCTAGGACGAATCATCGAATTAATTCCAGAAGGATTCCCCAAAAGAAATCCAGTAGGAATCCCTGAGGTAGTCCAGAAGGAATACTCGACGGAATTTATGGAAGAATTCCTGATGGAATTCCTGGGGAAATTCCCAAAAAAAAATTACAGGAGAAATCCCTGCAGGATTCCCAGGTGGAACTCCTGAAGGAAATCTGGGAGAAATCTCCGAATGATTTCTAAGCGGTATACACGTAGGATTGTCAAGAGGAATCCTCATAGGAAGTCCAGGAAGAATCTCCGAAGAAATTTCAGGAGGATCCTGACGGAATTGCATGAGAAATCCCCGAAGCAAAATTTGGGAGGAATCTCCTAAGGAATTCTAAGAAAATCATTTAAAAAAAATCCAGGAGGAAGCTCCCAAGAGATTTCAAGAGAAATCTACGTTAGAATATTAGCAGAAATCCCCGAGAGAGTTTTGGGAGGAATCTATGAAGGATGTCCAGGAGGAATACCCGAAGGAATTCCAGGAGAAATTCCAGAATTATTTCTAGGCGGAATCTCCGAAAACAATCCAGAAGGAATCCGTGAAAGAATTCCAGGAGGAATCTTCGAAAGAAGCACAGGAGGAATCCCTAAATGAAGTCCAAGAGAAATCCCTGGAGGGACTGTATGAGAAATCTCCGATGTAATTCCAGGGCTCCAAAGAATTCTAAGAGAAATCATCAAAGAAATTCCAGGAAAAAATTACGAAGGAATTTCAGGAGGAATCTACGAAGAAATTTCAAGAGGAGTTCCCGAAGAAATTCCAGGAGGAATCCTCGAAGGAAGTCCAAGGGAGCCCCTGAAGGAAGTCTAGGAGGAAACCCCAAAGAAATTATAAGAGATATTCAGGGATTTCAGGGGAATGCACGAAGGTATTCCGGTGGGAATATCCGAGATTTACAGGCGGAATCCTTGAAGAATTTTCAATGGATATTTCCGGGTAGGGGAAAGAATTTGCAGGAGGTATTTCCTAAAATAGATCCTTGAAAAATTCCAGAAGAAAATCCTTGAGCAATTCTTGTAGAAACTCCATGAACGATCCATCAAGAATATTCTGGATATTATAATCCTAAAAAAATATTGAAGGAACTCCTTCAAGATTCCCTGAAAGAATCCCTGAATGAGCTTCTGGAGGAATCTCTGACGTAACTCCTGAAGGCATCCGTGAGTCTTCCTGGAAAAAAAATCGATCTTAATCTACAATCTGAAAGAACCCCAGGAGCTATCCCTGGATTAACTTCAGGAAGAATCCCTAAAGGAACCTCTCGAGAAATCCCCTAAGGATATCCTTAAAAAATCTTTGAAGGTGCTCTTATGGAGTGAAAGTAGTAGACTTCGCCACTGTTCTAGTCTTCGCCTCCTCCATACAAACTCCATTTTATATGCATGAAGTGGCGAAGATTAGAGCAGGATTTTGGGGGTGGGCAAAGTCTAAAGCTTTTATCCTATAAAAATTCTTGAAAAAACTTCTGGGGGAATCCTTGAATTCTCCTGGAGGTATCCTTGGATCTTCTTATAAGATACTCTGAAGGAACTTCTGTGAAGATTTCTGAAAGAACCTCTGTAGGAATCCTCAAGAAAATCAAGAGGAGACTCTGAAGAAACATCGGCAAGAATCCCTGTAAATCCTGGAGGGATCTCTGATGGAACTCCTGGACTAATTTCTCTAAGAACTCCCGTAGGAATTTCTAAAGGAATTTCAGAAGGAATCCCTGCAAGAACGCCTGCACTAATTTCTAAAGACCTCCTGCAAAAATTTCTGAAAAAACTTCTCACGGGATTCTTGATGGATCTTCAGGTGGCATTTATGAATCGTCCTGAAGATTCTTTGAAGAGACTTCTGGAAGGATTCCTGAAAGAACTCCTGTTAAAATAACTAAGGGAACTTCCGGAGGAAGTCCTAATGAACACCCGTAGGTATCCCTGGAGTATCTCCTGGAGCTATTGGGGAGATACCTTAGCAAACTCCTGAAGAGATCACCAAAAGAACTTCTGGACCAATCCTTGAAAGAACTCCTGAAATAATCTCTGAGCATTTTTCATGAAGCATCTCGAAATAATTTCAAGAGGAATCCCCGAAGGAATTTCAGGAGGGATTCTTGAGCAAATTCCAGGAGGAATGCTGGAAAGAATTCCTGTAGGAACTCTGGATGAAACTCCCGGAGTGATCCCTGAAGGACCTTCTAGAGCAATCTCTACAGAACGTCAAGAGAAATCCCTAGTTGGAATTCTAGAGAAATTTTTGCACGATATTCTGGAGGAATCTCTGAAGAAACTCCTGTATGAGTTCTTGAAGGAACTTCAGAAAAAATCCATGTAGAAACTCTCAGACTAATCTCTGAAAGACCTACTATGAGAATCCCTGAAGGATTTTCTGGATGAATCTCTGATTATCTCTAGGAGGCATCTCTGAAAAATTTTCTGGAGGAATCCCAGGTGGAGGCATCACTGAATCTTCTGAAGGATTTTTGAAGAAACTTCTGGAGAGATGTGAATGAGGAATAATTAATGCAATCTAATAAAAAAATGAAACAATTGAGAAATCAATTATTGTAGTCAATCATTTATGATAGTGATCGTGAGATTTTTTTATCTCAACTTAATGTATTTTTTTTTTCGTGCATTGATCACCGGCGCGAAAAATGAAAATCGGCGGCGTGACAAACAGCGGCGTATGGCGCGCCGCCGATACCTCGGTCGGCGTCGGCGTGGGACAAAAAGTGTCGGCGGCGGCGGCGTGGCGCGGCGGCGCACAGGTCTATGCGGTAGTTTTAAACGTTTGGTTTGTAAATATAACTAACTATAATGTTTGTTTCAAACTGAAAATTGTTTGAAACAAACCTTGGGTGCCAGTTGAAACAACTACCAAAAAGCACTGCTGTCATAATGAAACAACAAACACAGAGGTAATTCCAAACGGAGGTTTGTAGATTCTACCCGCTAAGGCAACGATTTAACAACAACCAATTTTAGTTTGTTTTAACTACCGAGGGTAGTCAAATCAAACCAATATAGCGTTTGTGCTCATTTTAAAACGAGATTCCGGTTAAAACAAACTGGAATTTTGTTGTGTTTACTATTTATTTTCCTCCGTGTTGGGGATATGTCTAATCAGGTATCAGAAGGCCGGCTCCAGTGGCACGTTATCCTCCATTTGGGACATTTCACGGAGGAAAATAAATAGTAAACACAACAAAATTCCAGTTTGTTTTAACCGGAATCTCGTTTTAAAATGAGCACAAACGCTATATTGGTTTGATTTGACTACCCTCGGTAGTTAAAACAAACTAAAATTGGTTGTTGTTAAATCGTTGCCTTAGCGGGTAGAATCTACAAACCTCCGTTTGGAATTACCTCTGTGTTTGTTGTTTCATTATGACAGCAGTGCTTTTTGGTAGTTGTTTCAACTGGCACCCAAGGTTTGTTTCAAACAATTTTCAGTTTGAAACAAACATTATAGTTAGTTATATTTACAAACCAAACGTTTAAAACTACCGCAATGTTTATAGATTTATTTTTCTTTTCTTTTTTGTTATTGAATATACATAATAATTGTTGAATTGAAATTTGTTTATTGAATATGAAGATTGTTAAGATAGATACATATGCATATGGAATTATAAAACGTCACATCCAAAGAGTTTGTTTACCGCTCCAACAAGAGAACCTTTTCGAGCGGTATTTCTCCAACGTTCTCAAAACAAAACAGAACCTCATCATCGTTCAGCCTTCGGAAGAAAGCGACCTCCGGTAGAAGAAAAGGCTGCGGCCTAATGGCGTAATGTTCCATTGTCCCCTTGTTTCCTGGGGAAGGATGGTTCCTCTAACTTGCAAATCCCTTATGGCTTCTGGTGAATTTTGAGTTTAAGTAGCGGACGTTGCTGCCGGGATAATTATTTAGGCGGCAACTAGTCGTTCTCCTCTACCGCACATTATAATCTAAGAAAGGTTCAAATAAATACAAAATAATTTGTCTGTTTACAGGCCACTAGCAGAATCTTACCTCGAACACTACGATTTGAAGAACGAACGTAAATTAATTTTATATTTTAGTCAATATGTATCATTGGAAGAATAAATTAACTTCCGGAGAAAAACTCAGACAACTTACAATGTTTCGATCTCGGTTTTGATTGAGTCAAAATTTGGTGCACATTAAAGAAAACGCAGGTGCCGAAACTGAGCTGTTGAACAAACCATACCTTTAGTTTGTTTTGCCAGGTTTCAAACTAAATTGTTGGTTGTTTCTTCTCCAAACAAAATATCGGTTAAAATTAACTGCCCAATTTGTTGAAATAACTTTATATGTTACCTACTTCATTTCAAAGGAAACAACCCGTTTATTAGTAAACTCAAACCGTACCTTTGGTAGAAATTACGAAGTTTTCGATTTAAGTCAACCAATTTAGTAGTTGTTTTTCTGTATTACATGGTAGTAGAAACAACTGATAATCCGGTTTGTTTCAAATTGCATTCGTGGATCGAAAACAACAAAAGTTCATTTCAAAACAACTATTTCTCCAGTTTATAATTCAACAAACGTATTAGTTGAATCAAACTGGATTGATTTTTCTCCGTGTTGTGGCATCGCCAAAATAATAGCCTATTTCTTCATTTACCTGAGGGAAAAGGAAGGAAATAAGGATGGCGATAAGGACAAGTAGGGAAATAGGAAAAATACACTGAAAGAGGGTATAAGCGTGCCACAATGGGTTCAAACAGCGCCCTGAAAAGGGCACTGTAATAACGCATAAAGCGAAAGAGAGCCTAAAGCTCTTTACCACAGCGGGTTAAGAACAACAGAAGATCCTAAATATTCAGGGGTCTGAAGTCAGTTTCACGTAAGGGCACCTACTCACGATTTCGAGGGCACAAATCTCTTCGTAAACAAAAGCAGCGCACCTGATCTTATTTTAAGCTTGTTACGAGTGAGCAAGAACAGAATAATGAAATGCCCTGATGTGTGAAGCTTGCTTCTTGAGATTTGTGCGTTTGAAGTTCTGATGCACTGTTGAAGCGGGATTCAAAGACGTTTGTTCTTAATAAGTGTTTAAGCACCTCGATCCTTTGCAGATGGCCTAACTTTGATTGGATCGTTCTCATTTCGCCCTTTTGCCACCACACAAGACATCCATAGGCCAATATTGGCCGAACAACAGTTGTGTAGATCCAAGCTCTTTGCTTCTTGATACGACGCACGACCCACTTTCGGAATAAACTTTACAGAAATATTCCGCCAGGATTTGGGAATATACCCTGTAGCAAAACTGCAAACGAGTAGTTGTTTCAAAACATGTTTGAAATGATCAAATCCCTTCTGAAGCAAAATAGGATAAATCCCATCTGCCCCAGGAGATTTGAAAGGAGCAAAGCTATCAAGTGCCCATTCAATCGATTCTAAAGTTATGATACTCCGAGCCGAAGAATCATAACTACAAGAAAAGACATCAGGTTCATCCGAAAATGTAATATCCACACATCCGGAGAAGTGTGTACTGAATAAACATTCCAGAACTTCCTCATCAGAGGAAGTGAAAACACCATTTGGTAAACGAAGTTCGTTCACTTGGAAATGCTTAGATTTTGCAAGAATTTTGTTCAACCGACTGGCTTCACTCAGACTGGAAACATTTTTACAAAGGTTTTTCCAGCCGGATCGTTCAGCAGACCGAAGAGCTTTCTGGTAGGCCTTGCTAGCCGACCTGAAAGCCTCCGAACCAGCCGAACGTCGTCTGTTCCAACTCTTTCTACATTGTTTCCTGAGCTTTGTCAGTTCAGGGTTCCACCAAGGGGTTCCTCTTGTGGTCTTCACAGACCGCAAAGGGCAAGCTTCTTCAAAAGCCTTTCATGATGAAGGCCGTTGTAGTATCATCAACGGCATCATCTAAATCACTTGGATTGTCAATGGATGGTGAGTATCCATGAAATTTGGCTGCAACCAAATCGGTAAAAAGATCCCATACCGACTTTTCGAACCCTCTAATCAGAATACCCTCTTCGAATGAGTGTTATCAGTTTCGTACCTTTTAATTCCGCCCTATGTTGCTTATCTATTGACAGATACGCGTATTACGACTAATCAACAGTAGTATACGCCACAATACTCGGTTTGTGGCTGCCGCTCTCCATCCTCGGTCGCGCCCAATGCTCGCCAAGTCACGCTCCACCTGGTCCGCCCATCGTGCTCTCTGCGCTCCACGCCTTCTTGTGCCAAACGGATCAGTTGCAAACACCAGCTTTGCAGGATTGTTGTCCGACATTCTTGCAACATGCCCTGCCCACCGTATCCTTCCGGCTTTGGCCACCTTCTGGATGCTGGGTTCACCGTAAAGTGCAGTGAGTTCGTGGTTCCCCAGACAACCAATAATCGTATAACATGTTGCATAAGATGATAATGTGGAGCAGAGCGTTAATGATTAATCATAAATTTAATCATGATTAATGATTAATGATTAAGATTAATCAAAAATCAGTAATCATAATCACCAAAATTTCTCATTTAATCATTAATCATTAATCTTAATCACACTGACTTCGCAATTTAATCATTAATCAGTAATCATAATCATAAGAAAAAAAATAATCAATCATTAATCATTCATCACCAAAAATTTTTCACCATATAAAATATATGATCCAATTTGAATTGGTTCAAATGCTGTTCTTCTTGATTATTTTTTCAATAATCTCCCAGACAGAGTTACCTTTTACTTTTGGAACTTCAAAAATATTTTAAACAATAATTATATTTTAATCATTTCCTGTTTTTTGTGATTGATTAATCATGATTAATCATGATTTTTAATCAATGAGCCATTTTTAATCATTAATCATAATCAATAATCACAGATAAAATCAATTTTAATCATTAATCATAATCATTAATCATCCCAAAAATCAAATTAATCATTAATCATAATCAATAATCACCGAAATTTGAATTTTAATCACCAATGATTAATCATGATTAAAATATTTGTTAATCATGAACGCTCTGATGTGGAGGCCATATGCGTGCATGCCTCCATTTAGGCGCATGTAAAATGTACGCATATCGCCTCCACTTTAACATCTTATACAACATCTCAAACGATCACCGGTTGACTGGGTCATTCTTCTCCGCCACACACTGTTCTCCTGCACACCACCAAAGACCGCCCTTAGCACGCGTCGCTCGAAAACTCCGAGTGCTTGAAGGTCCTCCTCGAGCATGGTCCATGTCTCGTGCCCGTAGAGGACCACCGGTCTTATTAGCGATTTGTACATGGTGCATTTGGTGCGTGGGTGAATCTTTTTCGATCGCAGTTTCTTCTGGAGCCCGTAGTAGGCCCGACTTCCGTTGATGATGCGCCTCCGAATTTCACGGCTCACGTTGTTGTCAGCCGTCAGTAAGGATCCGAGGTAGATAAATTCCTCCACCACCTCAAAAGTATCTCCGTCTATCGTAACATTACTACCCAGACGGATCCGGTCGTGTTCGATTCCGCCTACCAGCATGTACTTTGTTTTTGAGGCATTCACCACCAGTCCGACCTTTGCTGCTTCGCGTTTCAGGCGGGTGTACAGCTCCGTTACCGTTCCAAATGTTCTGGCGATAATGTAACTTACCTTACCTTACCGGTCAGGCTAAGGCCGGGGTGGCCTCTGCTGCAGTGATGGAATTACTCTCATCATGAAGCAATTCGCGAGTGTAAAGCCAACATAAGGCTTACTCACGAATCCGAGAGTAAACAGTGTGTGAGTTTATTCGCACCCGCCTGCTTCGTGAGTAAGAAGCAAAACAAAAACAGAAACACTCATGAGTTTTTATTCGTGAAGAACTAGTGGAGGTGCGGGAAGTGCATTTTATTGTGGTTATAATAGGTTATAATAGCAAATCCAGTGATTATCCAACATAAACTAATGCTTTATGCTACATTGTTCCTGAAAAGCAGCACAGCCAGTCGTTATTCGTCAAAATGCAAAAACACTCGCGAAGCTTCGCGAATCACATGCGAGTGCTTGCCAGCTTCGTTTACTCATGAATAAAGAAGTGCGAGTATTCTCGAGCCCCTGTTGTTCACGAGTATGTTTGTTTTGGTTTATGTCTGCTCAGCTGCAATCTTCATCATTTTCCATCTCTGCTCTGCTGTACATAGTAGCCGCCTCCATTCCACTCGGTCCATGACTGTTTATCTCCAGTTCCACACTCTGCCTAGGGTCCGCAGATTGTCCTCCACTTGGTCGACCCACCTAGGGGCTGTTCATAAACCACGTAGACCAAAATTTGGTCATCTCAGACCCCCCCCCTCCCCCCTCGTAGACTTTTGTCCATACAAAAATTTTGAAATTTGTATGGAGCGTAGACTTTGGCCAGACCCCCCCTCCCCCTAAAAAAGTCTACGTGGTTTATGAACGGCCCCCTAGCTCGCTGCGCTCCACGTCTTCTTGTACAGGTCGGATGACTCTCGAGAACCATTTTAGTCGGGGAGCGATTCCAAGCAACAGCATCAAAATTAAGGAAATTTTTTAATTCATGATTTTCTATTGAACTGAAACATTGCACAGTTTTTCAGTTCCATCTAAATAGCCATTTTTCGATATCAAATTTTTATTTTGAATCACGACTAACTTTTCAACAGGGTGTATGTGAAAATGGTTCAAAATATTCAAAAATCTGCACAGCGGTTCGTTCGATTGCTATGAATTTTTCAGCAAAGTTAGATAACTAAATGGTGATTCCTAAGAAAATATACACTGTGAAAAAAAATCTTTTTTAACATGAAAAAATATAATTTTTGGCACAAAAATTCAAATATCTCAAAACCCTATCTTTTTACCAACGTAATTTTTTTAGGGAAGACGGTCCATTGTATAAGCAATCTACCATAAAAATTTGGTGATGGTAAACTAATAAACAAAAAAGTTATAACATTTCAAACATTTCACAATTTTCACATTTGGTAAATATTTTTTTCTGTGTAAATTATTTCGGTCAGAAATCGCAGTTTGATGCTAATTTTATTGTTCAGCAAAGTTAGATAACTAAATGGTGATTCCTATGAAAATTTACACTGTGAAAAAAAATCTTTTTTCACATTAAAAAATATAATTTTTGTCACAAAAACTCAAATATCTCAAAACCCTATCTTTTTACCAACGTATTTTTTTAGGGAAAACGGTCCATTGTATTATAAAAATTTGGTGATGATAAACTAATAAACAAAAAAGTTATGACAATTCAAACATTTCACAATTTTCACATTTAGTAATATTTTTTTTAGTGTAAATTATTTCGGCCGGAAATCGCAGTTTGATGCTCATTTTATTGTTAATGGCCTTGCGTGAGTAAAACAAGCTGTTTTTATTATGTATTATGTATATTATATAGGGCCCATATAGGCCCGAGGCGGTAAACGCACGGGTATTCAGCATGACCATGCTGAGGGTGACGGGTTCGATTCCCGGTCGGTCCAGGATCTTTTCGTAAAGGAAATTTCCTTGACTTCCTTGGGCATAGAGTATCTTTGTGCCTGCCACACGATATACGCATGCAAAATGGTCATTGGCAGAGGGAGCTCTCAGTTAATAACTGTGGAAGTGCTCATAGAACACTAAGCTGAGAAGCAGGCTTTGTCCCAATGAGGACGTTACGCCAAGAAGAGAGAGAGTATATTATATGTACAGTAATGTTCCGATTTCATCACGCCCTCCGCGCATTAGTCGTTTATTCATTAATTTGCTGTTACATTTGAGGACAACTGTTTTCCCTCTTCTTCAAGATGGGTATTCAGCGTGTTTTGCAACGTTAAAAATATTGAAATGGGTATAGATGTTGAAGGATATTTCAAAGCATTATTGAAAAGGGGCGTGATTAAATTGTTTAAACAGATGTCGCTGATGGTACGGTGGCATGACTCTCTGCACTTAGCACTTCTGGCAATTTCTCAGTTGTTGTCGTTTTCGAACTTCCTGCGCTCTGCTTTACCGATGATATACAGTTGGTTCGTTTGTCAAAGTCTAGACGGCAGGACGTGCGAATGCGTAAATTTGTATTCAATGTGGACATTTGGGCATAACCAGTCTCTTTCAGTTTATCTATGGTGCTTTCGGTGAGATTTCGTAACGCTTATGAACATTTTTTTTCATCAAACGGTCTACAAGAGAGCGTTGAGTTGAAGACCTTTGGAAAAGCGACTGTTCATGTTGTTCGTTAGATTATAATAAACAAAATCACTTATTAGTTTTTATTGACTAGTTTGGTGTTGTTTGCTTGGCTGAAAAAAAAATACTATAAAATTTTTAATATCCATAGCGGTAGTATTTTTTTGCTTTTTCGTGAGCATTGTCATGGTATGTATACAGACAAACAAACGTAACACTGACGAAATTTTCATTGACCACGCCTTTAACGATCACTTTGAATCTTGGTTGTGTCTTTCATAGCCAGAAGAGCGCCCATCGTTTTTCTTTGCGTTTGACGCTTCACACTAGCGCCTTCTGATGACGATATTGCACAACGCAGTGTTTCGTGAAACATTTCCACCAGGTGGTGGTAGTGTGAACTGGGCGATGGATTTTCACGAAAATTGTTCTAGGCGTTTCGTCTGTTTGTCTGTGGTATGTACCTCTCATGCATTTGTTGTTGTTGAAGTTACTCGCATTCTTCCGATCATAAAGTATGTTCTCTAAGAGGTATTTTTTTTGCAGATAAACTAGACGTATACGCGTATTTTTGATCACAAGACTGGATCGCGTCTAAGTTTCAAATAGTAATTATGAATAATCAAACAAAAATATCATGAAAACAACTTGTTTAATTCAGGCGGTAGCTTTTACAATAAAATCAGCATCAAAATATAATTCTCGAAATAATTTACACAGAAAAAAATTTTTTTTTTGTTACTAAATGTTGAAATTGTGAAGTGTTTGAAATGTCATAACTTTTTTGTTTATCAGTTTACCATCACCAAAATTTTATGGTAGATAGCTGATATAATGGGCCATTTCCCCTAAAAAATTGACGTTGGTAAAAAGATAGGGTTTTGAGATATTTTAGTTTTTGTGACAAAGATCATATTTTTTTAAAGTAAAAAAATAAATTTTTTACAGTGTATATTTTCTAAGGAATCATCATTTAGTTATCTAACTTTGCTGAAAAATTCATAACAATCGAACAATCCGTTTTTGCTGTACAGCTTTTAGAATATTTTTGAACTATTTTCGCATACACCCTTTTGAAAAGTTAGTCGTGAGAGAATATGAAGGTTTAATATCGAAAAATGGCGATTTAGATAAAATTGAAAAACTGGGCAAAGTTTCAGATATTTTTGAAATGGTCGCTCAGGATCGACTGACATGACCCCGTGGAATTCCTCCGGGTTGCTATCCGACATCCTGATGACGTGACCCGCCCACCGTAGCCTCCCGATTTTCGCGGTATGGACGACGGTTGGTTCTCTTAGCAGCTGATGCAGCTCGTGGTTCATTCGCCTTCTCCAAGTCCCGTCTTCCATCTGCACTCCGCCGTAGATGGTACGCAACACCTTCCGTTCGAAAACTCCAAGGGCGCGTTGGTCCTCTGCACGTAGGGTCCATGTTTCGTGCCCATAGAGGACGACCGGTCTAATCAACGTTTTGTAGATGGTTAACTTCGTGTTACGGCGAACTTTATTCGATCGTAGAGTTCTGCGGAGTCCAAAGTAGGCACGATTTCCTGCCACAATGCGCCTCTGAATTTCTCTGCTGGTGTCGTTGTCGGCGGTCACCAGTGAGCCCAAGTACACGAATTCTTCAAACGCCTCGATTTCATCACCGTCGATATGAATTCGTGGTGGCGGGCGCGGTGATTCCTCCCTGGAGCCCTTTGCCATCATGTACTTTGTCTTCGACACATTAATGACTAATCCGATTCGCCTGGCTTCACTCTTTAGTCGGATGTACGTTTCCGCCATCGTCTCAAATTTACGAGCAATAATATCAATATCATCGGCGAAACCAAGCAGCTGAACGGACTTCGTAAAAATCGTTCAACTCGTGTTTACCCCCGCTCTCCTAATCACACCCTCTAAAGCAATGTTGAACAGCAAGCACGAAAGACCATCACCTTGCCGTAACCCTCTGCGAGATTCGAAGGGACTCGAGAGTGTCCCTGATACTCGAACTACGCACATCACTCGATCCATCGTCGCCTTGATCAACCGTATCAGTTTATCCGGGAATTCGTATTCGTGGTGGCGATAATGTACAGCACACAAATTGTTCGAATTTTGTGAAAATCGTTCCCCGGCTGTTGAACCCGGCTCGTCGCATCACACCTTCCAGGGCGATGTTGAAGAGTAGGCATGAGAGTCGTACTGTCGTATGCCGCTTTGAAGTCGATTAACAGGTGATGCGTTGGAACCTGGTATTCACGGCATTTCTGGAGGATTTGCCGTACGGTAAAGATCTGGTCCGTTGTCGACCGGCCGTCGGTGAAGCCAGCCTGATAACTTCCCACGAACTCATTCGTTTTAGGTGACAGACGACGGAAGATGATCTGGGATAGCACTTTGTAGGCAGCATTCAAAATAGTGATCGCCCTGAAGTTCTCACATTCCAAATGGTCGCCCTTCTTGTGAATGGGGCAGATTACCCCTTCCTTCCATTATTTACATCTATAAAGTAATTTCATTACAAAACAACTACTATGGATGAATAATACGCCAAAGTAGTTCAGTTTTGTTTAGTTAATTTAAATTTAGACTGTTTTGGATAAAGCTTTGTTTTTGTCGGCATGTACAGCTGTGCCTTGAAAAACTATTTTCCACTGTTGTTGTTTTTTGACCAATTTGTTTCACCCTATGTCTACACTGAACGGCGGCTTGCGGTAATGACCAGCATAAAAATGTTTTTAAATTTACCATGGCAAAACATGATTATCGACCCACCAACGCTTCTTGTGTGCGTTTTATTTCTTCTCACATCAACCGGTTCAATAGCCGAGTGGTAGCGTGCGAGCCTGGTGATGTCAAGGTTCTTGGTTCGAATCCGGTTGCCAACAGAAACTTTTTTTAATTGAAAATCGAGTACATGGTAAAATTGAAAACATAATTCTGTTCAATTGAAACGAAACTCAGTCTGCACAAATTTAGTGGCGTTGTGTATTTAAATTGACCCTTAGAATAGTAATTTTCACCGAAAACCACCGTTCAGTGTACTATAGTGAACTTTTAATCGAAAATATACTGATATCGACGAATGGGGTCCGTTTGTGATTTTGGTTATATTTTTCCCTCGCCGTTTCTCTCACATAAATGAGTGTCCATTTTGCCCCGGTAGGAGACAATATTTTCAAACTAGATTTTTGATATAAAACAGAAGCAAATATAAACATGTTAAGCATGTAAATACAGCAAAACTAATTGCATGTGTTCTAGAAATAATAGTTTTCAATCGACCTGCAATTAATTATTCACTGAACCTTTTTTTAGATGGTGTGAAAATTGTAATTTCCATGCACAAAAAACGAAGGACGCAACTTTTTCGTGTAAAGTCAAGTATAATTTTAATTTTGAATGTTTCTTTGCTGAATCTACGTTTTAGATAAATGGACTATATTCCCCATTCATTAAAAGTGCAAAAGAGTTCGCATATGTGAAAATATTGAAGGTGTCCATTCCAGAGTTGATGTACACGTGCTGTAGTCCCATGTACGGGAGCCTCATTGCAGGCCAGCTCCCAGGAGCACAGTACATTTTGAGACTAAAATGTGTTTGCCTCATTTTTCTCAAGATGTGTCTCATGAGCTTCGTCTCATGTGCTGATTAAATTAGAAAATTTCACGACAAAAACTTCCTAAACGGACGAGAATTGAAACCTTAACATTTGCATTGAGAGTCCCTAGTCGTATCGCATAGACCAACCAGACACTTGTGTTCTGTATGGAAAAAAGTTGTTGAGGTTCTTCGTTACCAAGAAGTTGTTTTTCACCTTAGATACCAACAGCTCACGCAGCGCATGAGACGAGCTCCCCGGGAGCTAGGTGCCTAGCTCGCACCCACCAGATTTTCGTGAGCCTCTTAGCAGCGCAGCACACTGCGATTTTGAAGTGCTGGGAGACAATTTGGTGGGAGGCTCGCAGTCACATTTATGTACACATGAGCAATGGGAAACTCTGGTCCATTCTGTTCCGGGTGTCCATACCGCCCCGCCTACCCCTACCTAACCAAAAATTCCAGGTCGCGTAAATCGAAGGTAAAGGGTGTCACGGGAAAATAAATCCTTGAGTTTTCCAAGTTTTTTAAAAGAGGAAAAATAGAAAAAAAAAATTATGAACCATTTTTTTTTCAACAAATTTAACGAAACCTTCAATTTATTCATCACGTTCAAACGTGGTAAAACTTTTTTTAAAGCATAATTGTTTAAGGCAGACCAGCAGGTTTCCTTCTGCCTATTAACCTGAGCTGGACAAGGATGGCAGCAAGGATGACAAGGATGACAAGCAACAACGATAGAATTTTGTCGTCAAGCATTTTTTTTTTTTATCCATTACGTTTATTTCAAGGCTCACTCGCCGGTTCCAGCTTTACAGAGCCAATATTCGTAACATTTAGTGTTATAAATAGGTAAAGTTACTCCTTTCCGATTTTTATTTTTCGGCAAAACATTCTTTTCTTCCGACGGACTGTCGACTGCAGCAGCATTGTGGCCCGTGTTGGCGGACCCCTGTTCCGAACAAACTTTTTTAGTCACATTGTCCTTTTGTTTGGTTGATCGCCGGCGTTTGTGAGTCACAACGTTGAAATCGCCAGATGATGTGCTCGAAGCATTGTCTTCGACGTCGGTCCAGTCATCATTGTTCTGCGTTGTGTGTTCTCCAGACGTAGGTTTATTTACAGCGGGTGATGGCTCTGCATTAGTGTTGTTGATTGGGGGGAAATCAGTTTCATTGAACAACCCGTCGGATGGCGGCAAAGTTGATTTATTGCTCATGGAGGAACTGGGGCTCGAGCACTTCTCCTTTGGGTGGGCCGGCTGGCCGCATTGATGGCACAATTTAGGCTGGGTAAGGTACGAGACCATTGTTCTCTCGTTTTCGATGGTGATGTATGACGGAATATCGCGAAGTAATCGCATTCTCAACACACGCACGCCGTTCGGAAGTCCGGAGAAGTAGTGTTTCCACGTATCGTTTCGTATGGAAATCACTTCCCCATACTTCAGCATATAGTCGCCGATAACGGAATTGTCCATCGATAGTGGAAGATCGTGTATTCGCACGGTCACAGCATCGCAGTCCACGTAGACGGGGATGCAAAACTCTTTACCCGCGCAAAGCATTGTTCGTTTGCAATTGTTGTCCAATTGATAACGCGATGCAATATCGAAGCTTTTCATTTCGATAAGCACACAGTTGCGGGCGTGATGCAACTGTATACTTTCCACATGCGGATATTGGAGATTAATCTCCTTCTCCAAAAACTGCTGCACTGTTCTAATATCCGGACGAACCGGCAGAACAGTGAAATCAATCACAAGTGTGTTTTTTCGTACACTACACATGATTGTGATCGAGAGTAAAGCGATACAAGAAAACACGACCGACGTACGCGATGATTGGCAGTCAACTGAGTCGTCAAGCATTCATAACCAGTGTTGAAAAATTCATTTCGCCATATCTAAATTCAATTACCCACAGATCATTTTAGAAGCCGAATCTGAGAATATAATATATGAAGAACTTGTGCGGCTAGACCAGTTCTGCAAGAAAGTCACGGAAAAACCGCTATTTTTCGAACATTTAAGGTAAATGTCACGGGCTACCTTTGAAAAATGCCAAATGATATTCACCGTGAATATCATTAGGCATATTTCGAAGGTAGTCCGTGACATTTACCTTATATATTCGAAAAATATCGTTTTTTCCGTGACTTTCTTGTAGAACTGGTCTAGCCGCACAAGTTTTTCATATACCATATTTTCAGGTTCAGCTTCTAAATTGAGCTGTACACTGAGCCAACTCTCTCGATCACAGTTATATGTCAATCATATATTACTGCACTATTGGAATATCATATGAATCTAATCTAAGGTTGAAAATGGGATGTGAGAGTTATATGCGACGCATGTGGTATGACTCTCAGGTCGCCATGATACTGTTATATGTAATGCATTTTGCTTCTATCATGCGAGCTGGGTGCGCCAAAGTATATGCAACTCCAATAATATCCTTCACATTTTGAAAAAAAGTTTCCTCGGCTGGAGTGGGAATCGAACTCACAACGCCTTTATGACCGACGCCGCTAGCCGCACGAACACGAAGCTCAGTTACTGGGATTGCGGTATTCTGCAAAACGTGTTCCACTTTATCTGCCAATGTTGCTTTTCCACCCGGCCAAAGTTATATGCTCAGCTGATGTATCGATCGTGTTATGTGCATATAACTCCGATATGCGCAAGTGTCATTTAGTTTCATTAGAAGGCTTTTCAATCGGAACTGTTTATGATATGATACGTATAACGATTCATTTGAAGTGAACGTGTCAGACTAGGGGTAAAATGTATGTGTAGCGTCTGATGAAATAGGCTCTTAGAATTATTTCAGTGTAGGTGATTGAATTTAGATATGACGAAATGAATTTTCCAGCACTGTTCATAAAAACCCATGCTCCGCGAATAATGAATCGCTCGGCATGTGCGGCCGTGATGCGATCGTTATCATGAAGTCGAAATGATAAATTTCGATTTTCGATCACTTTTTGTGCATTCTTATTGCTGAAGCTTCACGATCTGCATATGAATGTAATATTCCAGATCATGAATTTTGGTTCCGGGTTCAAAAGTGGCCATAATCGTGATGAATAAAGTTTATCGCGACTTGTAACATGATCCGATAACGATAGATCCCGCGAAGCGTGCATCAGATGTTTAATTGCTCTGTGATACGAGCACAGCGCGAGGGTGTCGCATCAAGCTACCGCAAGAGCAACGGCTATCTTTGATTGTTCGTATGGTGTATCATTTATCGTTAGAAGTGATTTTCTTCCATCCTTGGAGCTGGAAATAACTTTTGACTGTTTACCTTTTTTTTACAATGCTTTTCAAACACTACTGAAAATTTGTCCCGATAAAAGCAACTTGATTTTTGAAATCTGGCTTTGAATTAAAATCTGTGGAATCCCATTACAAAACTACAGAATTTCTTGCAGATTATGTTTCAAAATTCTTCCAAAATAATTTCAAAAACTAAGATTTGCAGCATAAATTTCACTTGAAGGACTTTTAAGAGTTTGCCATTTTGTGATTGTTACATATGTTATCATCTTGAAATAACTGCAACTTTTCCAAATTCCTGATTAGAATTAAATTCTGAAAAGAGTCTTCAAGTCAACCTGTACTCGTACCAAAGCTTCTCTGAACGTTCAATAAATTCCCTTTCAGGATTTCAAGTTTTCCAGGTAGTATACATTCTATCAGCATTTCGGAAAGCTTGGTTCGTCAGCTTTTTCTTTGGTGTAAAAGCTAAAGTAAAATCTAAAGTAAAAGAGAATGTCTATTCCTCTCTATTAACATTCGAAACAAATTACCTTTTCATTTTGTTGGAAATTCTCAAAAAAATGTCTTTCCAGTTTTGTTGTGCTCCTGTCTGCTAGTGCCTCAAACGACTTGCAATGCTATTGGGATCTTTGGTAAACTCAACACCACATTTTTTCCATATTCAGCTTGAAACTGTTGATGGTTTCATTACAGCAAATTGTTATTAGGTCTGTGCATGTTCCTGACTCTGCTCTGAAATGATAATTTCAGGTAAAGTTCATGGGAAAAGCACGTAAAAACAATATGCATCAGATAGAAAAGCAGCAAAGGTTTGTGAGAAATCTGCTAAAAAATTGCATTCTACGAATACCCAACAGATAGGTAGCATGTGGATAAAAAAAACAAGAATTTGCTCAATACTTTAGGGATATGAATGATTTTGCCAAGAATCTACTAAGCATTTTGTAAAATACTCCCTATAGTTTATAAATCCATCTAAAATCTGATTTGAAGTTTTCCACAGGGCTTATAATGCATAAAGGGTCTAGGAATTTGCAATTCATTTTTGTAAAAGAAAAATATTGCAATGATCTCAGGAAAATATTTTACAATTTAGTTCTTTTTTTCGTTTGGATACAACCGTAAGTTAACTAAAAATTAACTAAGCAATTCTAAAAAGCCACTAAGATAGAGAGCTAGATTTCCTTTTGTCTCCCAGTTCTCTAGTGGCACTTAGTAAGTGCTCAAAAACACTAAGTTGAAGAGAGGCAGCTCAAGGACTAGAAAGAAATAGAGGATCTCAGAAAGATTTTGCCAAAAACATTACAAAAACTTCACCAGAATTTAAATAAAATCAACTATGATCTGTGCCATAAATAACTATGCTTCTCAAGACTGAATCCGTTAGATAAACGATATCATCAAAGAATGGGTCGAACATTCATCAAACATTATACTGAGCACTGTTTGATGTAGTTTGTACATAAGTGACCCGATTTTGTCAGCCCCTTTTCGGAACACATGTTTTGCTCTCTTCAAAAAATTAAACAGTTTTTCAAACTTTGTATCCCTGCATGTTCTGCATTTGAAGGTTGATGATAAACAATAATAAATTAATTGAAATTTGATTGTAAGATAATGAGAGCAAAAAGTTTGTCGCACGAAAGTGAACTTCTGTCAACGACCACAATTTTTGAAGCATAATTTAGCCAGGCTTGGAATTGATCACCGTTCAAAGTCGATTTCAAACGACTATGAACAGTTATACGATCTCAGTGTCAAGCGATCGCAGAAGGCTCATCAAGTCATGTACGGCCTTGCTCGCAAGCTCTTCAGGCTACGAAGCTCCATTGAACTACCATTGAACGATTGCGTCTGGTTACCATGGAAGGAGTCATTGAATGTTTGTTAACCTTTGACCGTCATTCGCCACTGAATCGACGGTCGTGAAGGTCCTAGTGGGAAGGAGCATAAGCGAACATTTACTAATATTTTCTTCAAAAGGTAGTGCTTAAAACATTGGGGTGTGAAGTTGCATAGAAAACTATTCCAGACGAAAACTGTTTGTAGTTTGCTACATACATATTAAAAATTAGTAATTGTATCTATTATAGCTATTCTCGCCAAAACAGTTTTCCTGTCATTTTAATGCATAAATGCTGTTTTTCAGAATATGCTGTAAAGTCTTAGTCTTGGTCTTAGTTTAGTACAGAGTGTCAATGTTATCGACTATGGGAGCGATACTGCAAAACGAAAAAAATATAAAATATTATAGATATTGATGTTTTTTCTGAAAATAAACTGTAAATTCCTATGCAAATGGCAACAACCAACGGAGTGTACGATGAATGCATATTTTAACCCCCCTTCTACTCAACAATTTTCGATTTCCTAGTTTTGCACACAAACATTATAAGAACAGCCCTTGTCCGCCAAATTGCTCCTCTTATAATTAGACGAAGTTAGCACTCCATCCTATGCATTTGACGTTATTGTATATTGAACACATGGCCTCTTCCCTCGGAACGCAACTAGTTGGGCAGTTGAGCAGAGCACAAACGTGGTTGCATTTCAAGTGGTTGTTGACCCGTTTACTCTACATTTTATTGTAATTCTGCTTAAGCCATGTCCCATTTCCTTTATTTTGTGAATGTACAACTCCAGCAGTTGTCATTGCAAGTACTCATCTGCAATAAAAATTTGAGCTATTCAAACAAGAATTGTCTTTACCAATCAAATAAAACTTACAAATCAAACCATAATTTCACGACCTGTACTACTAGTCATGACGGTCAATCCGCCCGATGGTCTAGGCGGATGATGGTAAAATAATGAAAAAGTCGTTATGGTTACCTATGGTTTCTTGGTCACGTCATTCTGCTTTGCGTTCGCGATGCATGGTTGCTAACATCGCGTTCATTGACGACGCATCATACGAGCAGAACCGTAGCTTGCTTGTGAACTTCGCGACCAATGCCAAGCCTGTTTAGCGCTGATTTCGAAACCGTGCTTCAAAAAATTTAAAGTAGAACAGTTTTTGAGTTTTAGCTCAATATCGAGTTTTACAATTTTTTAAAATACGAAATTCAATAAAATTCAAGTATCTTGCGTTTTGCTCTACCAATTTTAAATCTTTTTCCATAAATTAAAAGCTGAATACAATACCATTCGATCATCTGAATGCAGGAAATTTTCCAAAAATATATGGAGAAATGTATTTTTTCAATAAGAAAAATACAATTTAAAAATTCTTTCTCAACGTTTTTTTGACATATCATATGTAGGCGAGTTTCAGTAAAAAATTCAGCTCAATCGGAGCATTGATTACGGAGAATGAGGTGTGTGAAGTGAGCGACTTTGCTTAAAAATAGAACAAAAATCGATTTCAAATCATCAACCTTGTATGGAAAGTCGAAAAAATTCCGCTCTACTGTATTTTTTTTCCTTCGCGTTTTCGAACTCAGGGCATGATTCTACACCAAAAACGATCGTCAGCTTACCGAGTTCAAAAATGCTGTAAACTAGTGTTATTGGTTCAATAGTGAAACCAGCGCAAACTACTGCAGATTATCCGACTTACAAATCGTCAAACTTAGTCGGACCAAGTCGAAGTGAGTACACTAAGAAAATCGTAACCACAAAAAAACTAAAATTAACTACTGGCTCTTCCAGAAACATAACATGATAATTTCACGTTATGCAAAACCAATCTTGATGAAAGTTAAATTATAGCAATGTAACATTATTTTGAAAATTGATCATTAAACTATTTTAGAACCCTTGAAAAAGATCCCAAACGAATCGAAACGTCTGGCTGGAAAGATTTAATCAACTCGTTTTTAATTCCCACCAAGACTGCTAAGCCATCTCCCAAAAGTCTATTGATAAACCATTAAAAACTTTTTTTTACGATTTCGATAAATTAAAGTGATTTCTAACCACTTTTATTCGAGCATTTATCAGCATTCAAAACTTTGAAAGAAGTCATGGACGGGAAGGGGTTAGTTAACTAGGGGTAATGGTTAATAGTTATCCTTTGTAAAATGTGTTCGCGTGTCTGGATTGCTGATACAAACTTTACTTGCCCTCTAACGGGTAAACAATAAATTACTAAACATCGGTTGATTCTATTCTACCTAGAATAATGGGAGCAGATCAATGAGATCAATGTAATCACCTTGCTTCATTATCAGTAAACTAGCTTTTTTACTGCTAATTTGACACATTTGAGCCCGACTACTTGGAAACACAGTGCGAAAAATGTGATTGAAAACTAATGCAAAGTGGACGGCACACAATCTGGCCAAAGAACGTCTAAAAATCACGTCAAGGCATACGGAAAATTTATATGTCTCATACAACTCATTCAAAAAGTGTGAGTTAGGGGGAGAGACTTGTAAGTGGATAAATTTTGCCTGACGTAATCTAAGAATGTTCCCTCACAAACGTTATTTTTCTCTGCAGTCGAACATCTTCTCTGTCATTATCCCATTTTTGCCTGCTATCGATTGATTGCCTACCCACATCGCGTAGCACAATAGTATGTATAGTATCCATGCGGGTAGAAACTGGTGATAAATACAGGAGTTGAACATGCTACGATTTGTTCAGATATCCTATACGATATATGATACCTGATCTTTAGTCGAGGAGAATACACCACGGGTAGCAACATCTTCTTCCCTTTTGCTACTCAACGGACCAAGCTCAGTTGTTCTACCGCCCCAGTCACTATCGAACAACATGGAGCAACAGAGTACTACTTTCTTCGAGCGAACCGCTCTTCATCGGCGACCGATTCGCCTGAAAAAGCATCACCCAGGATATCCTTCGAGGTTGCAAATGCTGAGTTCACTTCACCGGAGAAGCAGCAGACTATCGAAAAAGTCAGCGGAACTTTCACCGTCGAATTTGTGCGACAGTTCTTCCCCAGCCAGCGACGATAGGAAACCTCTTGCCCATGGAAAATCTCCTCACATGAAGCGACGGCAATCGCTGCGGAAGTTCCGACGGAATGGTTCCACCCGGACGAGTTCCTCGAGGACCGTGAAAAGCCGAATGACTAAATTTGTTTCCCGGGTGTTCCAGCTGAAGCCGGTGAAGAAGGCGGCGTATTCGAGGTTGACAAATTGAAGATATTGTACATATTTTAATCTGATGAGATTTTTTTTATTAAATTTAAGTGCATGTGTGCAATGGAAGTTAAATTGAAATTAATAACATATGAAAGTAGAATAAAGGGTTGAAAATAAAAATGTCTATATGTTCGTTTAAATCACAATCCCTAAAATTTACGAATGTCGAATGCAGAGTATGTTTCAGTAGTACTTTAAGTACTTTTCTCTCAATAAATCAGGAAGTACTCATGGAACCAGTCTTCGTTCCAGAAGAACAGTAGATCAACTTTTTCATCAATAATAAAGAAATTGAACTAAGCCCACGACGCTGTGGTATTTTGCAAACATCGAGGCATAAAAAATTTCGCGAAATTCAATCTGCTTATTTTGCGGTTGACATTGATGATCTACAAAGATAATAGGTACAAGGATTTCGAATACGTTTTTGACGGTAAACTTCCCAAAGGTATCAAAATTGCGACGCTGCGCTACTGTATTATGATTATCTTACTAAGATTAATAAATTACGCTAGGAATTATATGCTTTTATCGTAAGCCCCCCGTATAGAATCAACACTTACTTGATCTAGCTAGACACACCGATCGATGGCGTGTTCACTTGGGAAACTTGATGCTGAGGTACATCTTCCCTTGGATCGTCTGCTTGACCGGGTTGATCTTCTTCAGAATGGCCGTCATTGTTTCCACTAGTTTCTCGCTCGAGACGCCCGTTTTCTTGTTCTTGAACTTGGTCAACAGTTCCGTGGTGGTCATCGGCTTACGCATCAGGTAGCGCCGAACGGCTTCCTCGGTGATACCGTAGTCACTGTAAGAATGGGGGATTAGTGGTGGATGGAATCATTCGAATTTACAGATGGTGGATGAACACTACAAGACTACACTACGATATCCCCATTTATACTCACTCTCTACTGTTGGAGCTCACGAGCCCGGTGAAAGTCGGCGGCAGCGACGGAGTCGAGTCCATTTTGGCCTTCTTGGCCGGGGTTGACACCGGACTGTTGCTGTTGTCCGATCCGGTGAAATCCGCCATCGGCATGTTGGAACCGGCCAGCTTGCGTTTGTTGCCCTCCAGCTGCGACATGCTCGGCGAAGCGGAACGAGAATTGTTAGCGCTGGACAGGTTCGATGCGATGCCTTCCTTATCCTTTTTGTGCTTTTTCTTGTGCTTGGAATTGCTGTTGTCCCCGTCGGAATCGGAACTGTCCGAACTGGAACCGCTGGATGAATCTTTCTTATCGTTTTCCGGCTTTTTCTTCTTCTTTTTGTCCTTCTTCTTTTTCTTAGATTCCTTGGTATCCTTTTCCTTAGTTTCTTTTTCTTTGTCCTTAGTTTTGCCGTTCTTCTCTTCGTCTTTTTTGTTCTCGTCTTCGTCCGATTTCTTTTCCTCGTCTTCTGAGTCTTCGTCCGAGGTCAGCAATTTCCGCAGGGCATCTTCCTCAGCTACCGACTGAAGTTCCTTGTTGACCTTGGCTTCCGGTTCCGACTCGCTTTCGGAAGAATCCGAAATGTAGTCCAATTCCCGGCCTTCCTCATCTCCATCGTCCGATTCCTCAAAGGCTTCCTCATCGACGTCCCGTTTCTTCTTTTTCTTATCGGCCAACGCCTTCTTATTCTTGGCTTTCTTGTCCGCCTCATCGTCGCTGTCCTTCTCCTTGGTCTTCCCCTCGCCGTCATCATCGTCGTCGGAACTCATCTCATCCGAATCAATCCACTCGTCCATGTCGCTAATCTTCAGATCCTTGGCCTTACCAACTCCACCCTTCTTTCCCTTCGTCTCCTCCAAATCCTCTGGAATATCATCATCCTTCTTCATGCGCTTCTTCAACATCAACGAGAAATAGTTGATCGTCCTTTTCCTCCGACCAAATTCCAGTTCCGCTTCCTCCGCCGACAGAGCCTTGTACCGCTGGATCGGCTGGAAGTTGTACCACTCGTTCAACGGATACGCCTCAATCGCCCCGTCCGGCGCATGAGTAAACACATAGAACGACGCATTTTCACCTACTCCGCCCTCCCGAATCCCCCGGAACTTCTTCCCGTCCTTCTTTCCGCCAGCCTTCAGAATCCAAGGCTGCGCATCCGGCCGATACTTCTTTGCAATGATCCCATACCGCTTCCGCCGGGCCTCCTCCCTCAGATCCCGGTTAAACTCCGACCCTGCCCCAAACTTGGGCATGTCCTCGTCCAGACCCTTGAACTCCTTCAGGTTGTTCTCCCGTTCCATCTTGACCGTGCGCCACTGCGTAAAGTCCACATTCAACGTGGCATTGTAGCGCATAACGTGGTACTTCTTCTTGAGGTTTTTCGGCACCCGGATGCTGAATTCCTGCACCGACACCGGCGGCCCCGCCGATGGTCCTGCGCCACCACCACTTCCGGATGGTTGGTTCTACAACAGATTCGAAACGCTCATACAAAACATTCCGTTGATAAAAATGTAAACATACTCACCGAAGGACCACTCATTTCACCCGCTTGTCAATGTTCGCTGGTTTTTCAGTACGGGACTCTAGTTTCAAGCACTAGCAAACCACCAAAAACGGGAAAAAACCTAAACAATTTTCACTTTTTTCAGCAATGGTGGCGGAATGCGCTGCAACTCTGCTAAACTGTTGCTGATTTGCCAACCACTCGGTCCGGTTCCGCGACGAACTACGAATCAAAGGATGAAAACGAAACATGAAAAAATGACAGCTCGAACAAAACATCGCATACCCATCACCAGAACAACATCGAAAGGGTTTGGTTAGGATTGGCATAAAGGAGGATTGACATATTGTCCGTCCAGTTTCAAACCACACTGCAAAAACTGCAAATCAGGCCGAACATTTCAATAGGTCCTATCTGCATTTGAGAGGCTCTCTTTATTCACTTTCTCTTTCAATTATTGCAATGTAACGGTACACTTTTTAACTACTTTTGCAGTACAAATCAGAAGACGATTGTGTTGACCATCGTTCTATGCAAGGAGATAATTCATAATTCAAATGAACAGCTGAGATATGAACGAAAGAGAGGGAAACCAAAGAGAGCCTCTCTTCTGCAGATTGGACCTTTAGACATGTTTGGCCTGAAATATTTATTTTATGTTTTGTACACATATATTTTTGCAATTTGTCTGGACAAATGATGTTTATGTGTAATCACACATAACCAATTATTTTTGGTATTTATCGTTTTTATGTGTGATTACACATAAATACAATACCGAATGACAAATAAAATCAATAAATGTGCTTATTTTTTTTTTTTTGAAAAAAAAATGTTTTATCAATGATGAAACATTTATGGATGCACTTAGTATGATTTATTAACAAGTCAAGGGCTCACGTAGAAAGAGCCAAACACTGTATTGCGCAGGAAAGTTGGTTGATTATTTACGACCAGTGAGTTACCAATCGATCAACTTTGCAGCTCCGAACAAGGCTCGAATCTCGGCTCGAATGATGATCAAAACTGCGCTTTTTACCCGAGTTTTAAGTGTTTATCGATGTAAAGCAATTGATTATTACTTTTTCGTACTCCAAGGAATGTAGCTGCGATGATTCAAGTAAAATATCTGAGAAAATCCTGCAGCACATGTTTACACTCAGTCGCCATTTTTCACTTTGCACATCTCCGGCGGCTGACACAGACGCTAAGCATTAGTATTATGTGTGAACTCACATATTTTTTTGCTATGGGTGTTAACACATACCAAGTATTTTTGAAACTAATCTAGGCCATAAACAACAAATCTAGATTGAGTTTAAATAAGGGCGAAAATAACATGAGAGAGTTCTCTTCATCGACTCTCTCTTCTGCAAATTAAAGTGACAAGATGCAAATGCAATCGAACTTTTTTACACTTAGACGCTAGATTGCATCGCAACCTAGCGATTTATGACCAAAAAGTGCAACCATACTTGCATCTTGTCACTTTAATTTGAAGAAGAGAGAGTCGATGAAGAGAATTCTCTCATGTTACTTTCGCCCTTATTTAAACTCAATCTAGAAATATCTTAGTTATATTTTAGGTAATAAAACTTATGTGTGGAAAGACCAATTGGATCGATGTGTATTTTCACATAAAATAAATGTTCGCAGTTTTTGCAGTGCAGGGGTGGTAGATCCTACACTCAGAATAAATAACATATTAAATT
>NC_085138.1:21701939-21753939 GCF_035046485.1 Aedes albopictus
GAAAAGTTCCTAGTTTGCTTCCAGTGTCTTGCTGAGAAAGTCCTATGGCTCATGCTTCTGAGATGTAAAATCAAATGGCAAATCAGGGTTGCATAATATAGAACAATAAGATGGGCGTTGCATGGAAATGTTTGAGGGTCTATAAATTTCTATAAGGCAGCGTTTCAATAGTTTGTTTTCAGTATGATGGATATGGAAGCACTATGCATAATAAGGGAACCGATATCCTCTATGAAATAATCCGATTTGTAGAACACGTTTGTAAAAACGAACCAAAGCTCAAACATCTATTTAGTTTGACTCGATCAGATTATCATTAGTGAAAAACAGATGTTGGACCTTCAGTTGATAAGTACACAACCTTAGAATTGGTGAAATTTTACCTGCGAACATCGAGATAGTAGTGTACGATCGGTTACAACGCTGTCACACGTAGGCGGCGTTTGTGGAGGTTTGAATAATATCAGATCACAGTAGTCTAGAAATATACGGGATCTTATGTACGGTCACGTTTCAGATTAGAATAACTAGCCACAGAAGTCCAATGTCGCGACTGTATTTCTATTCGTTTCAGAGAACAACATGTGTTTTTATTTATGTCGTCCGAGCTTCCGACATTACAAGTAGCACTTAGACCAAGCCCACTCATGGGCTCAATCAAGCGTTTTAGCGTTAAATAGAGCCCCGAACAAAGAAGCGAACCGCACCGGTCGCTGCTAAGTAGGGCTCGAAAGCGAAAAGTTTACGTACGGTTCGTAGCAGGGCTTAGAATATAGAGACACGCAAAGTACGGTCTCTATCCGTAGGCTCGTGCGCTCTCTCGCGTTTAGCTCTCTGGTTAGTGTAAAGAGGAGACGAAAGAACATGAGTATGGATTTGTTGCCAGGTATATAATTTCTAGAGAATGATTTTCTTGTTTTGTATAGGTAGGAATTTATTTTAGTTTGCATCAAATATTTAAAATTTTTATATTTACTTGCTTTGAAATTTTCAACCAAACAATGTCATAGATCGTTACAAGAATAACACAACAAATTGTCTGACATACAATTGTGATAGAGTGACAATACAAACGCAGAAAAATAATAGGTTTAAATTGACAAGCTTTGCTTAAGTATGTTACGAATAAAGTTTTCCCTTCTTCTCCAATTTTAGGATCATGCATAACGAAAATGTATTGATTTTCTTATAAAAATAGTTACGATTGTTCATAATCACACCTTTAGTTTTTGATTCGACCGATCGTTTCGAAACTAATATTTGAAGAAATGTATAGTGATTCAGTGAGTTTTGACACGTACATGTTTGAGCCGGGGTTGCTACGCAGCAAGTAAAGTTTGGTTTCGCACTTTTAGAAAAATGTCCAAAAAATAACTCGCGAAGTTCGTTCCGACAAGTTCCAAAATTATCGTCATCCGTCGCAGATTCCGGTGAGAAGATTTGCGTATTTTCTAACCCGGAAAGATATACCATTTGACGGTAATAAGTGACCACAAGGTTTTCTTTCTTCACTTTCCGGGCTGAGATCCCCCGCTTTGAAAAAGCTGTGCCTCGCCTTTCGTTTTGTCGTGAATATTTCGAAAAAGGCAAAGGAGTTTTGGTTTGATTGCTGTTTTTGAAAATGGTGATCGTCAGTGGGTGGTTTATTAAATATAAATTTAAAAATATAAATTAAATAAACGAGACATTAGGAAGAAAGTGTGCGAAATGGGTAACTTCACCCTTGTAGAAACAATAAGGCAAAGCAGAAAAAAAATCAGAGAAGACCCCATGCGAATAACACCGATCATACAGAATAGGAGGTTCGACATTAGATCTATAAAAACAATCTAACAATTGGGGAGATCTTTCCAATATTACACATTTATTCACAGCTCTTTATCCACATTTTCATATATTTAAAACATATTCATCAACATGTTATCTGGATCGTTTGGTACAATATGCCCACGCATCCTTCCTCCCCTGTAAATTCGAGAAGTACCTTGCCGAAAGAAAATATTCTGTACTCCAAGTATTTCGAAGAATCATCTTTGCGCGTAAATACAACGCAGTAGACCTGGCCGCTTTGATGCATGTGTCATATCTATGATATGCTGCAAGCATGAATATTGACAAGAAAAGTAACACGATTGCTTTCCAGGGTGATTCCGTACTGACTGTGTATGTATAAGATTAGATAAGAGTAGTTACGATTTTTCAAAGATGCTTTGACTGTACTTAACTCAATTCAGATATCATAGAAACACTTCAGTAATTTGTTTTTGTAAAAACAAACTTTAATCATACCGATAATAATCTAAAATAAATGTAGTCGAGCTGCCAAGTTTCATCAATTAATATAGGCGGTGTGCAGGACTGCCATATTGTAGGTTCCTCGTTATAGAAAAAGCAAGGTGTTGGATGTTAAAATACATCAATTGTTGTATGAAGTGCCAAAAAGGAGAGTGGGCTCATTATGTACTTTGACAAATACGCAGTCTACTTCAAGCGCATAGAATCTGCTTCCAACAAAATATTCATATACCAGCATCCAAAGGAAGGATCGCAATATATATTAAGATTTCCGATTGATGCTTTGTAACTAAAAGGTTGTGACTGAGTATAGAATAAGCTGAAATTAAAATACACGTTAATGAAAAAAGATTGCGCAAACTTATCGCAGACTGTTAGAAGACAGCTTCTACTATGACCAGGATTCAAAAATCTTGACCTACGCGAAGTTGTAAAGGAGACAACTACGTTATAAATGTGTTGGAAATGCAAGGGATGTAATTATTCAATAAACCTAATTATTAAAAAGATGCTCAAAATCTAAAATTCAGATAAATTTCTTGCGAGAAAGGCAACATGAATATCGAAGAGATGGATATTATTTTAGATAAAAATTCAACCTACAAGTCATACAGTAAGCAACAAACACATAATTTAAAAAAAGATTGCTTGAATTCCGAGATTAAATACAATCATACATTATTGAGAAAATAATATCTTTAAACGCACCAAAACTGGTACAAATCTCCAAGGGAATTATTTATTTGAGTTCAATTTTTACTAACTGTTTTCAGTCTTATCCAAAACCCCTTCTTTCAAAATATGAGCACAGATTATTATACTGAATAAGATTTGCAATAACACCATAGAAAACCACAAAATATGATTTACAGAAGTGCAAAAAACCGATGGTACGGATAGAATAGAGACCACCGGTGTGCAAAGGTGACCGATCATTATTTTACTCACATGGAAACGAACGACCGGTGCGAAAATGGGTGGATAACGAAATTAAAAATCGTTAACGACGTGCTGTTGCGTGTGTAGTATGAAGCCCACGAGTGGGCTTGGTCTTAGTAGTTTTGGTAGTAGCACTTGTAATTGCATAATTACTGGACCACACCAAAAATGTGTAGCAGTTAGTAAATCAACATTCCCAAAATCAGTTCTTGCATGCATAATATCGTAACCTTTGCAATATAATTATCACACGGCAATCTGCACTGAAATAAATTTTGTTGTCGTTTCCACCGAATCCATGGTAGAATTAAGAACTGTACCAACAATTTTCAACCGAATGCAAAATTCTGTTAATTGTACTGAAACATTGTCAATATTACCATGCGTGTATTACTGTTGACTAAAAACGTTCTACTATTTGGGCATTGTAATTTCGACCATGTAGACTTGAATGTTGCGCGTCTTAGATAAACATGGTCAAAAATACAATGTCAAAATAGTAACATCAAGAATGTTTTTAGTCAATGGTACTTCACGCATGGTAATATTGACAATGTTTCAGTACAATTAACAGAATTTTGCATTCGGTTGAAAATTGTTGGTACAGTTCTTAATTTTACCATTGATTCGGTGGAAACAACAACAAAATTTATTTCAGTGTGGATTGGTTTACTACGTTCCCTTTCAAATAGGTCTTAGTCTTACACACTTTAGTGCATAGCGGTTCTAGCGTGTAATAGGGTAACGGTCGAATTTTGGACACCAAGAGGATATTAGTTTAAAACAGGCCCCTGGCATCAATGAAATTTATCGTAGCCAACATCTAACTGCCTTATACTCATATTCGTGCAAATTGAAACGAGCGTGTAATCAACAAACGCAGCTTTTGTTTGATGTTGTGAGCCACACACGAAATCACATTCACAATGCGTGTTTGTTGGGTTGCTTTATTCAACTAATCGCATGCTCCTCTTACCGTACATTAATATTAACCCTCGAGCAGTCGCGTCTCGCCGCGCTCACGCTGTGTACCACATGCGTGCATTTTTCATTGTGCGTGTACTCAGTACACGACGCGACCGCTCCCGGGTTAAAGCGAGTTTGAAGTGTTTTGTGATCATAAGCGGTGGAAAAAATGATTCCAAAAACTGATCAACAAACCAAAATAAACGTTAAACAAAAAAATGTTGATGTTTTCCAACCAGCTGCGATTCGTCCATGTTTTTGAAGTCAGCATCTGTTTCAGGCCATTCGTAGCACCTTCTTCCAGCACAGCCTCCCGTATCGTTACACCTGGAGATCACCACAACAAACGGAATCGCAAATCGACCACGTTCTGATTGATGGACGGCACTTCTCCGACATTATCGACGTCAGGACCTATCGTGGCGCTAATATCGACTCTGATCACTACCTGGTGATGGTTAAACTGCGCCCAAAACTCTCCGTTATTAACAACGTACAATACCGGCGGCCGCCCCGGTACGATCTAGAGCGACTGAAGCAACCGGATGTCGCCACCGCATACGCGCAGAATCTCGAGGCAGCGTTGCCGGACGAGGGTGTGCTCGATGTGGCTCCTCTAGAGGACTGCTGGAGTACAGTCAAAGCAGCCATCAACAACGCAGCCGAGAGCACTATCTGGTACGTAGAACGGAGTCGACGAAACGATTGGTTCGACGAGGAGTGCATAGTGGTTCTGGAGGAGAAGGATGCAGCGCGAGCAGTAATGCTGCAGCATGGAACCCGACAGAATGTGGAGCGATATAGACAGAAGCGGAAGCAGCAGACCCGTCTCTTCCGGGAGAAAAAGCGCCGCCTGGAAGAAGCGGAGTGCGAGGAAATGGAACTGCTGTGCCGTTCACAGGAAACACGCAAGTTCTACCAGAAGCTCAACGCATCCCGCAAAGGCTACGTGCCGCAAGCCGAAATCTGCAGGGATAAGGACGGGAACCTCCTGACGGACAAACGTGAGGTGATCGAAAGGTGGAAGCAGCACTTCGACGAGCACCTGAATGGCGAAGAGAATGTAGGCACGGAGGACCAAGGCAGCGGAGAAAATGACTATGTTGGTGCAGCAGAGGACGGGAACGAACCAACTCCCACGCTGAGGGAAGTAAAGGATGCCATCCACCAGCTCAAAACCAACAAAGCGGCTGGTAAGGACGGTATCGCAGCAGAACTCATCAAGATGGGCCCGGAAAAGTTGGCCACCTGTCTGCACCAGTTAGTGGTCAAGATCTGGGAAACCGAACAGCTACCGGAGTAGTGGAAAGAAGGTATAATCTGTCCCATCCACAAGAAAGGCGACAAGTTATTTTAAATGCCGTCTACAAAGTGTTATCCCAGATCATCTTTCGTCGTCTTTCACCTAAAGTAAATGAGTTCGTGGGAAGTTACTAAGCCGGTTTCATCGACGGCCGGTCGACAACGGACCAGATCTTCACCGTACGGCAAATCCTCCAGAAATGCCGTGAATACCAGGTCCCAACGCATCAGCTGTTCATCGACTTCAAAGCGGCATACGACAGTATCGACCGCACAGAGCTATGGAAAATCATGGACGAGAACAGCTTTCTCGGGAAGCTTACCAGACTGATAAGAGCAACGGAGTCTCCAGTTAACCTAGTGGCTAAGGCTGTAGTCGCTGCTGGGCGATGCAGCATAAAACGCGTGGCTTAAGCGCCACTCCACAAGGGAGACCACGCGCCCGATATTATATTGCCCGGATGAGACCCCCTAAGGGCGAGTCCATTTGAAAATTCCTGAAAGGATTTACGGATCGATCCAGCTGGCTACGTACTAAAACCACCGACGAACCGACGTGACAGCTAGAACAAATAAATTCAAATTTGTTGTCCGCGACGCCATGATGAAAAATAGCCGAACACTATCGCCACCTCTATAACGGCTCGCGATTATTTGATAGCTCGACACCAAACCCCCGTGTGTTCATATAGGAAACGGTTCGCGTCTGCGCTGATTTGACAGAAGCGATCGCTCGCTTCGCTGGTCGACCGTTAAATTAGGGGGGGACAGTTTTGGATCGCCACTGTCACGTCGGTTCGTCGGTGCTAAAACGTCCAAACGGGAATATCCTATTATCGCAACATAACTACACAGTCACGACGACACTCAGAGAACGGTGAGAGACCACCCGTACCCTCAAGATCTCGCTAGTGAGAAGTTCTCATCATCGGCAGACTCTCTCCGTTCATCACTAGATTGCTCACTGACCTGGAAGACACTCAACAACCCAATCAAACTCACTGACGTGAAGGACGGGACAACGAAATTACTAACATGCTATGTGATGATAAACGCAATTAAATGATCAAATGGCTAGGAAGGAAACTCTGTACTCTACATTTATTTGGATTACTAATGAAACGATTATTATTGGCTTAACATTCTAGAAGACATATACTTAACATTTATTGGGTACATTAGGGTACAATATTCAAATTTGACGTGTGTGTTCGTTCCTCTCTACTACTACTTCCTAGCGTGTGTGCGATATCTAACTCCTCCATGTATCTAGCTATCTGTGCTCAGTGCCCTCAATGTTCTTCTAATGACGTCATTTTCCTAGGCAGAACAGCAGTGTAATGGGCTGTGCTCCTATTCCCCGAAACTGATTGGCGGTGGTGAACGATGCGTTTCACGCACGCATTTTCACGGAACCGAAGACGGTGGCTCCCAAGACGCTATCGGAATGAATTCCGATGTTCAAAACAGGTCGATTGGCTCTAAGGGCACTTCATCTCATCAGTCTTTGACTGGAACAAAAATCCTCCGCAGCGCCCTCAGCGGACGCCGCACTCCGCAAATAAAAGAAATTGATTGACTCACCGATCTATTCTGCTTACTCAACCTCAGGCAGTCGATGACCTGTAAGCCGGGTCGTTGACTCACCGGCGGCTTGGTTGATTGAAGGCGCTGTCGTTGATCGGCTCGTCACCGCGTGATCGCAATGGCGGTTGACGGTAGCTATGCGATGGGGGTTTCTGGCAATTGGTTGATGCCCTGCTGGTCAGTTGGCGCACCAGCTCGTGGACTTCGTCCACCTGAAGGTCCCCGGGCCTTCTCGGACCGATTAGGTGACGGATCCGTCCGCTTCCGGCTGGTTGACGGTCGCCGGGTGTTTTCGTCCGTTGGGGAGAAGCGGTCACGTTTGGGTGCGAGAATCTGCGGATTGAAGATGAATGCCCGTACTGGCGGGACAAAGAGCTTAGCACTGGCACCAAGAGCACCTTACGAGCACAATTTCTTACCTTTCCTTAGGCTTCTTATCGTTCAACAATCGCACACAGTTATCTACGCACACGTTTGGCCTACTATGGAACGAAACACAGAAATTAAACTATCTAACTATATCTAACATCACATTAAACCTACTCTAGGCACACGAAAAACTAACTAGCAAACGCGGACACTTCCAACTCTTTGAGCTATCACGGACGAAATAATCGAGTCTTTGTAGCCTCAGATAAGGGAAAGTGAATGATCTCGGACGTACCCGGAAGTACGTCATTTCCCGAAACCCTTCGTGTTCAATCGTGACTACACCGTTATGTGGATAACTTGACCGATAGTCGTGCTGCTTTCCCTTTCCCACCTTATCCAAAAAACAAATGGCCTCGACCTCGGGAAGCGTTTGTTAATGAATGCTAAGGGATATTTACAAATTTGAATTATCTGAGACAGATTATTTTCTCTTACAATCTATCTTATTTTAAATATTTACAGACTTATTTACAAAATATATACAAAATCTCCTGACCGCTACAAGGCTATGGATCGCCAATCCGGAGACGGCGGGCTCGATTCCCGTTCCGGTCGGGAAAATTTTCTCGACTCCCTGGGCATAATATACAAATTCATGCAATGGCAGGCAAAGAAAGCCCTTCAATTAATAACTGTGGAAGTGCTCAAAGAACACTAAGTTGAAGCGAGGCAGGCCAAGTCCCAGTGGGGACGTCGAGCCACAAAGAAGAAGAAGAGCAACGATGGACGGCGTGCAGAACAGCGTAAGGATTTCGGGTGAACTATCCAGTCCATTCGAATCTCGACGGGGACTACGACAAGGTGATGGACTTTCCTGCCTACTATTCAACATCGCCCTGGAAGGTGTTATGTGACGAGCCGGGCTCAACAGTCGGGGTACGATCTTCACGAAATCCGGCCAATTTATCTGTTTTGTGGATGATAATGGATATTATTGCTAGAACATTTGGAACGATGGCAGAACTGTACTCCCGCCTGAAACGTGAAGCAGCAAAGGTCGGTGAATGCCTGAAAAACAAAGTACATGCTGGTAGACGGAACCGAACACGACCGGATCCGTCTGGGTAGTAATGTTACGATAGACGGGGATACCTTCGAGGTGGTGGAGGAATTCGTCTACCTGACAATAACGTGAGTCGTGAAATTTGAAGGCGCATCATCAGCGGAAGTCAGGCCTACTACAGGCTCCAGAAGGAGCTGCGATCTAAAAAGATTCACCCACGCACCAAATGCACCATGTACAAAACGCTAATAAGACCGGTGCTACTCTACGGACACGAGACATGGACCATGCTCGAAGAGGACCTGCAAGCACTCGGAGTTTTCGAGCGACGCATGCTAAGGACGATATTTGGTGGTGTGCAGGAGAACGGTTGTGTGGCGGAGAAGGATGAACCACGAGCTCGCTGCACTTTACGGCGAACCCAGTATCCAGAAAGTGGCCAAAGCCGGAAGGATACGGTGGGCAGGGCATGTTGCAAGAATGCCGGACAACAACCCTGCAAAGTTGGTGTTCGTGACAGATCCGGTTGGCACAAGAAGGCGTGGAGCGCAGAGAGCACGATGGGCGAATCAGGTGAAGGTGACTTGGCGAGCATCGGGCGTGACCGAGGATGGAGAGCGGCAGCCACAAACCGAGTATTGTGGCGTACTATTGTTGATTATGTCTCATCTTAAATGTGATGTTGAGCAAATAAATGTATGAATGTAATGTATTTTTGATTTTCTGCTCTTTCATGATCACTAGTAACGCTAGCAAACATCTGTAGTTGAGAGCAGCAGTATTTTGAAATTTATGTGTTTGCTGTATAGTATGACAAATTATAATGTTGTTTATATTTGTAAAAAGAATCAGGGGTATGTGGCAGGAACATCATCATCATCATCATCATATTCTTCTTAAGCACTGGTCAACTGCACTGGTCTAGCGAATAAGGGTCATGAGTTCAAATCTCACCTGAGCTATGGATTTTTTCCCAAGTTAACAAATAATTTACCCATCTGTACATATGTACGTTGAGTTATTTGAAATTTTTGATTGGATGTTTTCTTGGATTTCCAGCATACTTTTGAATACGTTCCTTTCGATTCTATATTGGAAGCCGCACGGATTTTCCTTTTCATCTTTCAATGATTTCCAATTCGATTTATCAAGTGCTCAAAACCGACATCTCTTCTCGGCATTACGTCAAGTAGCGATTAGGAAAGTGAGTGTTTGTGGATACCCCCATGTGGGAGTCTTGCCACAACTTTTGAGGAATCTCGTAGCAGAAACGCAATTGAGATAACTCAATGTGGTTTTCCTACTTATGATTTTATCCATGACAAACCTCAACAGGCTGCTTCATGTATATGTCTTAGCTGACTATGGAGCTTCGTATGATTTGATATGGATTAATTAGTTTTTATGCAACTGCGTTTCCGAGTAGTCTATAAACACTTGATTAAGTGAAACTGACCTAAGAAGCCTGAATCTTCAGAATGTTCTGCTGTTCTGAACCTGTTGTGGCAAGTAGCTATAGGCTTCTTCTTCTTCTATGTGGCTCTACGTCCCCACTGGGACTTGGCCTGCCTCGCTTCAACTTAGTGTTCTTTGAGCATTTCCACAGTTATTAATTGAAAGGCTTTCTTTGCCTGCCATTGCATGAATTTGTACATTGTGAGGCAAGCACAATGATACACTATGCCCAGGGAGTTGAGAAAATTTTCCCGACTGGAACGGGAATCGAACCCGCCGTCTCCGGATTGGCGATCCATAGCCTTAACCACTAGGCCACCTGAAGACCCCATAGGCATACTTTACGCTTTATGTGTTAATTGCAGTGTCCTTTTCAGGGCGCTGTTTGAACCCGTTGTGATACGCTTATGTCGACCCTATTCCCTTACCTTCCTTTTCCCTATCCTATCCCTTATTCCTCACTTCCCTCTCCCTCAGGTAAATGATAAATAGGCTCGTATTCATGGCGATGGCACAAATTTCCCAAATGGAGGAGAACGTGCCTCTGGAGCCGACCTACTGATACCGGATACTGATAGCATAGCAACTACGGACGGTCAACCAAGCTCAATCTCAAACTATTTTGAGCAAATTTTAACGTTCAAGTTGAAAATTTAACGAACAAGTTGGTTGCATTCTGCAAAGGCAAAAACGCAGATTTCTAGCCCAAATTGTCTTATTCAGTTTTGGCATAACCTGGTTGTTGTTTTTTTTTTTTGGCAGGTTTGAACTTAAAATTAATGAGAAAACTGCATTTTTAATTGTTGAACATGCACCAATTTGATTTGTTCCTTAAATGAGCGCATTATCCAACCTTTGCGTCTTATATAAACGTGATCTTTTATTCACACCGTATCGAAAAAGGTTGAAAATTATTCATTAATTGGCTTCTTTAGAGGTATCTCGATTTCATCATTTTTGGTGCCCGGGAACTATTTTTAAAATACATTTAAAGTTTGTATGGTTTTTTTTGTTCGGAGCGAACTGTCATTTTATCGATTGAACTGTCATTAGGATCCACGGAAATTAAAACTGTTTTGTTTTAACCCTTTAACGCTCACGACGTCTGTACAGTATGCGGCAGGAAAAAATGCGAAAGTGTTTTTCAACTTCAAACCTCATTTTCGTCCATTTGACTTTATCCATTCTATGTTTCAACGTTCCATGATCTCTAATAGACTAATTTTCTTGAAAGTTATTTTAAAAAAAATCCATTTAAGTCACAAACCTTTACAAGACGGAGCCTGGAACTGAAGACAATTAGATTTTTCAAACCACTGAAAAGTACACAGGTCGCTAAATTTCATATCTGATAAAATACATTTTTTAATTTTCTCTACAATATCATAATACTGTATATATGTACTTATTTCATCTAGTATGTAAAACTACATGGCTCTGGATTAGTATAGCCTGGTTTTTTCATCGAATCAAAGCAAATTTTGTTACTATTTTAGTCATTTTGTCTTATGACCATTGGGCGCGCAGTTTATTGATACCCGCTTTTCAGGCTTACATTGTTAAAAATCCAAATTTTTATTTTTATATTGTAGTGCTAGAATACATACAGACATTGACTGATACACTGTCATGAAAAAATAGTCATATATGCCCCATATTTAGCGTGTGATAGCGTCTTGAAGTTTTCGCATTTTCTCCTGCCGCACCCTGTAGAGCACCATCACTTTTTGGCGGATCCGACCTAAACCAGTTTACTTCGATATGTTATAAAAGCGTTTGGGAATAGATTATAAGCTTATTACAGTACTTGAACACTCTAATTATTGGTTCAATAGTGAAACCAGCGCAAACTAAATATTGCAGATTATCCGACTTACAAACCGTCAAATTTAGTCGGACCAAGTCGAAGTGAGTACACTAAGAAAATCGTAACCACCAAAAAACTAAAATTAACTACTGACTCTTCCAGAAACATAACATGATAATTTCACGTTATGCAAAACCAATCTTGATGAAAGTTAAATTATAGCAATGTAACATTATTTTGAAAATTGATCATTAAACTATTTTAGAACCCTTGAAAAAGATCCCAAACGAATCGAAACGTCTGGCTGGAAAGATTTAATCAACTCGTTTTTAATTCCCACCAAGACTGCTAAGCCATCTCCCAAAAGTCTATTGATAAACCATTAAAAACTTTTTTTTACGATTTCGATAAATTAAAGTGATTTCTAACAACTTTTATTCGAGCATTTATCAGCATTCAAAACTTTGAAAGAAGTCATGGACGGGAAGGGGTTAGTTAACTAGGGGTAATGGTTAATAGTTATCCTTTGTAAAATGTGTTCGCGTGTCTGGATTGCTGATACAAACTTTACTTGCCCTCTAACGGGTAAACAATAAATTACTAAACATCGGTTGATTCTATTCTACCTAGAATAATGGGAGCAGATCAATGAGATCAATGTAATCACCTTGCTTCATTATCAGTAAACTAGCTTTTTTACTGCTAATTTGACACATTTGAGCCTGACTACTTGGAAACACAATGCGAAAAATGTGATTGAAAACTAATGCAAAGTGGACGGCACACAATCTGGCCAAAGAACGTCTAAAAATCACGTCAAGGCATACGGAAAATTTATATGTCTCATACAACCCATTCAAAAAATGTGACTTAGGGGGAGAGACTTGTAAGTGGATAAATTTTGCCTGACGTAATCTAAGAATGTTCCCTCACAAACGTTATTTTTCTCTGCAATCGAACATCTTCTCTGTCATTATCCCATTTTTTGCCTGATATTGATTGTCTACCCACAACGTGTAGCACGATATTATGCATAGTATCCATGCGGGTAGAAACTGGTGATAAATGCAGGACTTGAACATGCTTCAATTTGTTCATATATCGATTTCCTATACGATATATGATACCTGATCTTTAGTCGAAGAGAATACCACGGGTAGCAACATCTTCTTCCCTTTTGCTACTCAACGAACCAAGCTCAGTTTTTCTACCGCCCCAGCCACTATCGAACAACATGGAGCAACAGAGTACTACTTTCTTCGAACGAACCGCTCTTCATCGGCGACCGATTCGTCTGAAAAAGCATCACCCAGGATATCCATCGAGGTTGCAAATGCTGAGCTCACTTCACCGGAGAAGCAGCAGACTGTCGAAAAAATCAGCGGAACTGCCACCGTCGAATTTGTGCGACAGTTCATCCCCAGCCAGCAACGATAGGAAACCTCTTACCCATGGGAAATCACCTCACATGAAGCGACGGCAATCGCTACGGAAGTTCCGACGGAATGGTTCCACCCGAACGAGCTCCTCGAGGACCGTGAAAAGCCGAATGACTAAATTTGTTTCCCGGGTGTTCCAGCTGAAGCCATTGAAAAAGGCGTCGTATTCAAGGTTGACAAATTGAAGCTACATATTTGAATCTGATGAGATTTTTTTATTGAATTTAAGTGCATGTGTGCAATGGAAGTTGAATTAACATTAATAACATATGAAAGTAGAATAAAGGGTTGAAAATAAGAATGTCTATATGTTCGTTTAAATCACAATCCATAAAATTTAAGAATGTCGAATGAAGAGGATATTTCAGTAGTACTTTAGAGTATTTTTCTCTATCTGGATCTGGAAGTACTCATGAAACTAGGCTTCGTTCCAGTAGAACAGTAGATCAACCTTCTAATCAGTAATAAAGAAATTGAACTAAGCCCACTACGACGCTGTGTTATTTTGCAAATATCGAGGCATAGAAAATTTCGCAAAATTCAATTTGCTTATTTTGCGGTTGATATTGATGATCTTCAAAGATAATAGGTACAAGGATTTCGAATACGTTTTTGACGGTAAACTTCCCAAACGTATCAAAATTGCGACGCTGCGCCACTGTATTATGATTATCTTACTAGGATTAATAAATTACGCTAGGAATTATATGCTTTTATCGTAAGCCCCCCGTATAGAATCAACACTTACTTGATCTAGCTAGACACACCGATCGATGGCATGTTCACTTGGGAACCTTGATGCTGAGGTACATCTTCCCTTGGATCGTCTGCTTGACCGGGTTGATCTTCTTCAGAATGGCCGTCATCGTTTCCACTAGTTTCTCGCTCGAAACGCCAGTTTTCTTGTTCTTGAACTTGGTCAACAGTTCCGTGGTGGTCATCGGCTTACGCATCAGGTAGCGCCGAACGGCTTCCTCGGTGATGCCGTAGTCACTAAAAGAAAGTGGATTAGTGGTGGAATCATTCGAGTTTACAGATGATGGATGAACCCTACAAGACGACACTACGATATCCCCATTTATACTCACTCTCTACTGTTGGAGCTCACGAGCCCGGTGAAAGTCGGCGGCAGCGACGGAGTCGAGTCCATTTTGGCCTTCTTGGCTGGCGTCGACACCGGACTGTTGCTGTTGTCCGACCCGGTGAAATCCGCCATCGGCATGTTAGAACCGGCCAGCTTGCGTTTGTTGCCCTCCAGCTGCGACATACTCGGAGAAGCGGAGCGAGAATTGTTAGCGCTGGACAGGTTCGATGCGATGCCTTCCTTATCCTTTTTGTGCTTTTTCTTCTGCTTGGAATTGCTGTTGTCCCCGTCGGAATCGGAACTGTCCGAACTGGAACCGCTGGACGAATCTTTCTTATCGTTTTCCGGCTTTTTCTTCTTCTTTTTGTCCTTCTTCTTTTTCTTTGATTCCTTGGTATCCTTTTCCTTAGTTTCTTTTTCTTTGTCCTTTGTTTTGCCGTTCTTCTCTTCGTCTTTTTTGTTCTCGTCTTCGTCCGATTTCTTTTCCTCGTCTTCTGAGTCTTCGTCCGATGTCAACAATTTCCGCAAGGCATCTTCCTCAGCTACTGACTGAAGTTCCTTGTTTACCTTGGCCTCCGGTTCCGACTCGCTTTCGGAAGAATCCGAAATGTAGTCCAATTCCCGGCCTTCCTCATCTCCATCGTCCGATTCCTCAAAGGCTTCCTCATCGACGTCTCGTTTCTTCTTTTTCTTATCGGCCAACGCCTTCTTATTCTTGGCTTTCTTGTCCGCCTCATCGTCGCTGTCCTTCTCCTTGGTCTTCCCTTCGCCGTCATCATCGTCGTCGGAACTCATCTCATCCGAATCGATCCACTCGTCCATGTCGCTAATCTTCAGATCCTTGGCCTTACCAACTCCACCCTTCTTTCCCTTCGTCTCCTCCAAATCCTCTGGAATATCATCATCCTTCTTCATGCGCTTCTTCAACATCAACGAGAAATAGTTGATCGTCCTTTTCCTCCGGCCAAACTCCAGTTCCGCTTCCTCCGCCGATAGGGCCTTGTACCGCTGGATCGGCTGGAAATTGTACCACTCGTTCAACGGGTACGCCTCAATCGCCCCGTCCGGCGCATGAGTAAACACATAGAACGACGCATTCTCACCTACTCCGCCTTCCCGAATCCCCCGGAACTTCTTCCCGTCCTTCTTTCCGCCAGCCTTCAGAATCCAAGGCTGCGCATCCGGCCGATACTTCTTCGCAATGATCCCGTACCGCTTCCGGCGGGCCTCCTCCCTCAGATCCCGGTTAAACTCCGACCCGGCCCCAAACTTGGGCATGTCCTCGTCCAGACCCTTAAACTCCTTCAGGTTGTTCTCCCGTTCCATCTTGACCGTGCGCCACTGCGTAAAGTCCACATTCAACGTGGCATTGTAGCGCATAACGTGGTACTTCTTCTTGAGGTTTTTCGGCACCCGGATGCTGAATTCCTGCACTGACACCGGCGGCCCCGCCGATGGTCCTGCGCCACCACCACTTCCGGATGGTTGGTTCTACAACAGATTCGAAAGGCTCATACAAAACATTCCGTTGATAAAAATGTAAACATACTCACCGAAGGACCACTCATTTCACCCGCTTGTCAATGTTCGCTGGTTTCTCAGTACGGGACTCTAGTTTCAAGCACTAGCAAATCACCAAAAACGGGAAAAAACCTAAACAAATTTCACTTTTTTCAGCAATGGTGGCGGAATGCGCTGCTGCTCTGCTAAACTGTTGCTGATTTGCCAACCACTCGGTCCGGTTCCGCGACGAACTACGAACCAAAGGATGAAAACGAAACATGAAAAAATGACAGCTCAAACAAAACATCGCATACCCATCATCAGAACAACATCGAAAGGGTTTGGTTAGGATTGGCATACAGTAGGATTGACATACGATACAGGCAAACTCGGAACCCACGAACAACCAAAACCAAATGAGCATAAATAACATCACAGAGAACAGACATCCAGGCTAGAACAAATTTAATTCGAAAAGTTGTGTAAGGATTTGAATCTTTACTTGAGTAAGGTTGCAAACCAATACACGATGACAGCACTAACGCCACCAAACACCATATTGCCACAGTCAGTGGTGAATTGAATCATTTCAAGCGGTGAATTAAATTAGTATGGGAAATTAACCGATTGCAGCGCCACGCTGTTGCCACTTGTGTTGCCGATTTCAAATGGCCGTTAAATTCCTTACACAGTTTCGGAACTGGACTTGGATGTCTGTTCTCTGTGCACGCTCGCGTCAGAATACCCATTTTTTCATTGCTATCTCTGTCGCTCTTCAAGAGGCTCCATTTAAAAATACCCATTTATAAGTTGGGCCGCCCAACTTCAAAATGGGTATTTTTAAATGGAGCCTCTTGAAGAGCGACAGAGATGGCAATGAAAAAATGGGTATTCTGTCAGGAGCGTGTGATAATATTATGTTTCCAGTCCAAAACCGAATTAGTGACATTTTTTCTTTTACTTGCGCTGCTTTTGCCTTGCGTTAAGGAGAAACTTCAGAGAATATGGCTGCCACAATGGCCGACTTGGACCCCTACTCACGTTTTCAAGAGCACCAATCTTAAAAATTCGTAAACAAATGCGCTCGATTTAAGAAAGTGAGCAAAGCCAGAATAAACAAGTGCGGCTTGGTTTGATGCTTTGTTCGTCAGATTTGTGCCTCTAAAGTTTGTATGAAAAACTGCAATGGCATTTCTTGATGTTTCACCTTAAACACAATGTCGGAAGTGGGGCGCTGTATTGTACACCTGGTATTCTATACAGCGCCCCACTTCCTGTGGGTCTGGGAGGATACTCCGACGCAACGGAACAACGTGGTTGGCGAAAGATAGCGGACAGAACTTCGGATAAAATACCGGACAAGTATCCAAAACACGCGCGGTCACGGTTAACAACTTTTATTGATTGATCTCAAAGGTAAACATTATTAAGGAGGCTATAAAAGAGGTGCACGCAAGATGCGCACTAAAGAGGCACGCACTAAAAAGGCGCGCCGTCGGTAAATGTTTAGAGGGTGGACCGTCGCTCAATTCTCAATACTCCTCCTCGACGGTAAGCCCTCAGACTCCTCCTAGTCCCAGCAACTCTGCCAGTTCACGATGCTTAACCGCCCCGAGCGGTTTATTGATTGATTGATTTGTCTTTATTAGAGAGACTTTCAGCCCTTGGCTGGTTCGTCTCTTCCCGAGCGGTTTAGTCAAGATGTCTGCCTTCATGGTTTCTGTTGGACAGTACCGCAACTGCACCAGTCGCCGCTCGCAGAGGTCCCGGACGAAGCATTGCTTCGTTTCAATGTGCTTGCTCCTCTTACTGGTACGCTCGGAAGTCACGAAACTCAAGCACCCCTGATTATCCTCGTAGACGACTGTAGCTTCATCCACATTTTCACCGAGATCTGCCAACAGACGCCGCATCCAGAGTACTTCTTGGCATGTCTCGCCGAGTGCCACGTATTCGGCTTCCATTGTTGAAAGGCTGACACAGTTCTGGCGCCTGCTGGTCCACGATACCAATCCTCCAGCGTAGAACACCACGAAACCGGTCATCGATTTCCGTGTTTGGGCATCACCGGCCCAATCAGCGTCCGAAAAAGCCTCCAGTACGTTGCCCTTTCCGTCGCCGAGTCTTAGCTTCCAGTCCATAGTCCCTTTTAGAAAACGGACCACCCGTTTTGCAGCCGTCCAGTCTTGGTCGTTTGGCTTGCTCAACTTGCGGCCCAAGATGGAAGCACTCGTAGCTATGTCAGGACGTCCACAAGTCGCCACGTACATCAACGCACCGACAATGCTACGGTACATCGTGCCGTCTTCCATAGGCTCGCTCTCCGAACGGTCCTTCAAGTATCCCTGGTCCATAGGTGTCTTGGCCGGCTATGCCTGTTCGAATCCCAGCCGCGCAATGAGTTTTTCGATATACGCTTTTAGACTCAGACTGTAGATACCATCCGCACCACGCTCAATTTCCATTCCCAAAAAGAACTTCACTTCACCCAGCCAGTTGATTTCGAAGTGTCGCTTCATCTGATCGAATATCCGGAAAATTTCTTCTTCATCCGCGCAGCCAACAAGGAAGTCGTCGACGTACACGATCAAATAGGTCTTCTTCCCATTCCGGTCAGCAACAAACAAGCAGGGATCCGCTGTGCTTGACTTGAACCCCAAGCTCCTCAACACTTCAGTCAACTTCCGGTTCCAGCATCTCGCGCTTTGCTTCAAACCGTAGATGCTGCGACGCAGGCGGCACACTTTCTCCTCCTGTCCTGGAACTGCATAACCTGGTGGCTGACGCATATACAGTTCCTCGTCGATGTCGCCATAGAGGTAGGCTGTTTTGACATCCAGGTGAATCAAACGCAACCCGTTCCTCCCAGCCAGCGCCAGCAACGTCCGCAACGTGGCATGTCGGGTAACAGGGGCAAACACTTCCTCAAAGTCCAAGCCGTGTTGCTGCCTGTATCCCTGCGCCACAATCCGTGCCTTGAACCTTACAACTTCGCCCGCTTCATTGCACTTTGCTTTGTATACCCAGCGGCTACCGATCAGTTTCTTCCCTTTAGGCAGGTCACACAGCTCCCAAGTACCGTTTTGCGTGTGCGACTGGAGTTCGTCCTCCATCGCACGCTTCCACGACTCACTTTCAGGACACTTCACCGCCTCGCTGTAGCTCACTGGTTCAGCCATCAACTGCGTAGCCACTCCAACTACGAAGTCGGAATAGCGCCCGGGCAACTTTCCTCGATTCCGTCTCGTCGTCTGCCTGCCCGCCGAAACGCTATCCGCATCAACGTCATTGTTCGGTTCACTTTTAATGTCAAGAGGATCGTCCATCAAATAAGAATCACTCACGTCAAAATAATGTTCAGTTTCACTTTGTTCACTCTCCGACTTATCAGAACACTCATTTTCTTCAGCCTCTTCATCGCTCTGCATCGGCTCCGCTTCCTCGTCCGCTTCAGCATTTGGTCCTGCACTACGCTTCGGAATTTCGTCCGGAATCCACTGGAACTCGTCCTTGACGGGATCGCAGCGCGCCTTCTCCGGAGACGCAACTTCGCTGTCCGTTTCCATGAATTTCGCGTCACGGCTCACCGTAACCTTCTCCGTAGCCAGATCCACAAACCGATAGGCCTTATGCTGCTCCGAGTACCCGATGAAAGTGAGCTTCTGCGCCTTACTGTCGAACTTCTTTCGTTTCACGTCGGGAATGTGCACCCACGCCTTGCAACCATACACCTTCAGATGATCCAAGTTGGGTTTCCGGCCGAACCACTTTTCGAAGGGGGTGACATCCACTGAGCGCGAAGGCAGCCGATTCTGCAAGTATGCAGCTGTCAGCGTCGCTTCTCCCCAGAACTTTTTGTCCAGCCCCGCGTCCAGGAGCATCGTTCGAGCCATCTCTTGAAGATATCTGTTACGCCGTTCGGCTACGCCGTTCTGTTGGGGCGTATACGCGGTGGTAAACTGCGCGCGAATCCCCTCCTTCGCAAAGAAACTCCGCAGCTTGTCATTCGCATACTCCCCGCCACCGTCGGATCGAATGACGCGTGGCTTCCTGCCGAACCGATTCTCCACGTAACGCACATACTCCACAATCTTGTCTGCGGCCTCAGATTTCTTCGACAGCAAGTACACAACGCAATATCGACTGTAGTCGTCAATAAGCGTCATGAGATATCTGTTCCCGCTCGGTGTTGGCGTTTCCATTGGCCCACACAGGTCTGTATGGACCAAATCCAGGATCTGTGTTGATTTCCGCTCCGCTTTCTTCGGGATCGGTGTGCGCGACAGCTTGCCTTCCAGGCACGCTTCGCACGTCAGTCGAATACCACAGTCCTTAACCTCAAACCCAACGGCCAGCTTATCCTTGGAAATTTTATCCACAACGGAAGGGTCCCTATGACCGAATCGGCGGTGCCACCGATGTTGGCAAAAATCATTGTGGTGCTTACCTGTAGCTTCAGCGTGCATAACCGTCTCGACGATCTTCAGCTGGTACAAACTTCCCGAACGGACTCCCTTGGCGACGACCTTACCGTCACCATCGCAGATGTTGCAGCAGTTGTCCTTGCAAACCACCGTTAATCCTTTGGAGGCCAACTTCGTCACAGAAAGCAATCCACAGTTCAGTGACGGCACGTAGAGGACATTCGTGAGCGTGATCTCCACCGTGCCACCACATCCATCGACACCGTACACCTTACCTTCGCCGCAACCGGCCGACTTCACAGCAGTCCCGTCTGCCAGGAACACATCAGGAGCGCTTGACTCGTCCAACGTTGCAAAAAACTGCCTGTCGCTGGTCATATGACTGCTAGCGCCGCTGTCAATTATCCACTTGCTGCGGTGGTTCGATCCGACCATAAACAGCACCGCGCTGCTCACCTGCTTCGCCTTCGGGGTTTCGCTCTTCTGGCCTTCACCGCTGTCTTGTTTCTGCCGCGCCTGGAACAGTCGGCAGTTCCGACGCAAGTGCCCTTTCTTTTTGCAGAAAAAGCACGTCTTCTCCGAAACAGCAGTAGAACTCGTTTTCACCCCCGCTTTCATGGCCTTGTCACTCGATGATCCACCGGAACGACCCTTACGCCGCTCGTATTCATCCAGTAGCTTTGATTTTACGAGCTGCAGCGTCAGATCCGCGTCGGGGCGACTCTCTAACGCGGTCACCAGGCTGCTATATGAATCCGGCAAACTTCGCAGGATCATAGCTACCTTCAGGGATTCCTCCAGGGCTTGACCGGCATTCTGCAACCTCTCGAAGAGCTCTTCCACGTCAAATAAGTGGCTTTCCAAGTCGCCGCCTTCGAGCAGGTTTACGTTGCAAAGTTTCTTCAGGAGGGAAACTCTTGACGTCACGGTGACCTTCTCATGGTACGTTCTCAGCTGCTCCCAAAAGTCCATGGCAGTAGCAGCAGTCTTCACGAGGCTGTACTGATTTTCATCAATGCACAGCCCCATGGTAGCGCGGGCCTTCCTGTCGTCCTTGTCCCACTGTGCCGCGGCGGCGGCTTGCATGGGTTCGGGCTTCGGCGTTCCGACGACGTACCATAATTCCTCGCGGGTCAACATCATCTCCATTCTGAACTTCCAAGAAGCCCAGTTCTGGTTGTTCAGCTTGGTGAATTTGTTGATCGCCTCCATCCTCCTGTGTACACACACGAACACGCACTGACACCACCGACGAACTGACGTGACTCTCGAGCTCGGCACATGACCGAAGTAATAAATCGATCAATTCAAAGGCCAGTGGTCGCAAATGTCAAACTGAAAGTGACGCTTGTCAAAATGACGACGCCTATGCAAGCGTCGTCTTGTTCGAATTTGTAAACAAGAACACGTGATGTGATAGCTGGTCATGTGAGTCTGCGACTTGGTCGGCACTCGGAATGTAACATTTTACGGTTTACTAATGCATTTGAGTGTAAAAATAGAGAAAGTTATGTTCAGTCGTAGTTAAATGATACTATTATTAGTAGCTATTACCATCTGCATGCTATACTTTTCTCACCCACCGGATTCAACGGACGTCGCGACGACAACGTACGTTGCTGCTGCTCTTGTTACCGCTTCGATATCGAGTGCTCAGCCGTCCACTATTTCATGTTTTGTACAGAAGAATCTCACAAAATTAAGCCCTTATTCGTTCAAGGAATAGAAAATATTGCATCAGGAACAATTACTTTGGATATTATCGAGGATATTATGATGAAATGATAATGTTGGTATTGACATAAAATTAGCCGAATAGCAACAAAACGAGGAAGGGAGCGCTCACGAGGGCGACGCCGACGACGCCACGAAATGTAAACATGCACTCTTAAACAAATCCAAAAAAGAGTGAAAATCTGTGTGATAATTTAGTGTTCAGCACTTACAAAAAAGCTACATTTACAATAGAATTAATTGATTTTGTTTTTTTTTTGACAAACATGAGGAGTATTTGTACTTATAGTCATTTTAAAGAGCATCGTTCGACGTAGGAAAATCTTCCCATTTCAACACATGTATGTGCGATATTATTTAAGAGTGCTCGATGTTGTTCGGTCAATATAGTTCTGAACTAAAATCAACAGATGGCGATAGTGTTTCAACGGTTTTTAATTTAAACTTTTGGACGCGCATTCCACGGCGCATTGCACTAGCCACCACGTCAGTTTGTCGGTGCTGACACGTTCCGCGGCAAAACTTTGCCGAACCGATCGAACACTTTTTCGCGTTTTAACCGTACCGAAATCACTACTTCCGCGCAACCTCCACTGGGCCCATAACCTGTGGGTCTGGGAGGACACTCCGACGCAACGGAACAACGTGGTTGGCGAAAGATAGCGGACAGAACTTCGGATAAAATACCGGACAAGTATCCAAAACACGCGCGGTCACGGTTAACAACTTTTATTGATTGATCTCAAAGGTAAACATTATTAAGGAGGCTATAAAAGAGGTGCACGCAAGATGCGCACTAAAGAGGCACGCACTAAAAAGGCGCGCCGTCGGTAAATGTTTAGAGGGTGGACCGTCGCTCAATTCTCAATACTTCCGACATAGTGTATAACGCAAGGCAAAAGCAGCGGAAGTAAAAGAAAAAATGTCGCTAATTCGGTTTTGAACTGGAAACACAATATATAGGTTGCTAATAATTGGAATCTGTCTCTTTCTGGCTCACATGTTTTCATCGGGAAACAGTTTCCTGATGAAAACATATGTGAACTAGAAAGAGACAGATTTCAATCATCAGCAATCTCTATAGTTCGTGCAGTTGAAAATCGAAATTTTTGACACACGAAAATTGATTTTTATCCTAAACCGTGCGTCGCGCTTATGTCAGACAAAGTGCGCTGGATAGAGGAAAAGTTCCGCTGCCCAGCGTTCTACGTCCGACCTGGATGCTGCGAACTGAATCAAAATGGTTGTCACAATATTTCCACTAACCGCTGTCCAAATATCTCCATCGAACTGTCACGTCTCTCACAGCTACTGTACTTATGCTATTCCAACCGACAGAAAAGTATTACAACCGAATTACAACCAGATATTTTTAAACCATTTTAAACAAGTAAAACTAGGCATGACCTGACAAAATAGACTTTATCAAGAAAAAAACGAGGAAAAGTTGAAAAAAAAACTGTTTCAATCTATTTCAGATTAGTTTGCCACGACTATATTGTCGTGACGGTTGAAAGCCGAAGTTTCCACACAACCAACAATCGAATTTTCTCAAAATGCATGCGTGAAACTTAACGTCGGACGTAGTGCGCTGGACAGCGGACTTGGCCCTCTATCCAGCGCACTATGCCCGACGTACGTCCGACACACGTTTCAGGAGAAAAATCGATTTTCGCGTGTCAAAACTTTCGATTTTCAACTCCACGAACAATACATCAAAATTCCCACCGCGAATAAATAGAAATTCATAAGCATTGAACACGAGCACAAAATGGTAGTCATGCATGGGGGAATGACCATCCATCTGCGCAGTTTGACAACTCCGCCAAGAGAGTTGATGGCAAGATAATGAAGGCTCGCGCATGTTTTCAGGTTGGATGTCGGTGGTATGTTTGAATACATTTGAAAGACGGCGTGCGGTTATGACAAGCACAAAAATGTTTTCAAATTTACTATGACAAAACATAATCATCAACCCATAAACGCTTCTTGTGTGAATTCTGTTTCCTCTCATATCATTCGGTTCGATAGCCGAGTGGTAGCGTGCGAGCCTGGTGATCTCAAGATTCTTGGTTCGAATCCGGTTGCCAACAGAAACTATTTTTAATTGTAAATCGGATCCATGGTAAAATTGAAAACATTAATCTGTTGAATTGGGTTTTTAAATTTTGAAAAATTTGTATTGATTTTTTGATTTTATACGAAAGAGCACCTTTTTTCTGAGTCACTATGATTTTTTCAGATTTTTAGAACTTTGTTTTGATACCTTAAATCAATTTCAAAGAGATTTTTTGAAATCACCTTTTGACAGGTGGGCAACTGTTTGACAGCTCCGCCCAGTACAAACTGCGACGAGGGGTGATTCGACAAATTGCTCCCATATAAACTTAAAAACATTCCAAATTCATGAAAATTTGGATTTCGACTCAGTTTTGCATGCAGATTCTGAATATGTAATTATCTCAACACCGCTAAAGATGCCAATTGGGTTTTTTTAAGGTTTCCCGATGAAAACAAATCAGGCCAAACATTTCTAAAGGTCCAATCTGCAGAAGAGAGGCTCTCTTTGGTTTCCCTCTCTCTCGTTAATATCTCAGCTGTTTATTTGAATTATGATTATCTCCTTGCATAGAACGATGGTCAAAACAATCGTCTTTTGATTTGTACTGCAAAAGTAGTTGAAAAGTCTATATTGAGTTTAAATAAGGGCGAAAGTAACATGAGAGAGTTCTCTTCACCGACTCTCTCTTCTTCAAATTAGAGTGACAAGATGCAAGTATGGTTGAACTTTTTGGTCATAAATCGCTACACGGAGAGACGAAACTACCCAAAAGTGAGTTCTTTCCACCCAACTTCGGGGTTGCGTGCGTCAAGCCAATTTTGAGTTGATGGAATCGATGTTTTTGTTGGGTTGTTCCCGCTTGCTTCCATGTGAAAAAATACCTAATTTTAAGTTTTTTCCACCCAACCGAAATTTTGACTACACACCAAAAATCGATTGAGGGTTTCAGCAAAATTTTGTTAAATTTTGCCGAGCTGAAGGTTTCAGCAAAAAAAATTGCTGAAATTCAGCAAATTTTGTTCAGTAAACTCTGCTGATCACCAGTAACGTTTTGCTGAAATTCAGCAAACTTTGCTGAAAGTTCAGCAAAAAATTTTGCTGGACCCTTCAGCTCGGCAAAATTCAGCAAAATATTGCTGAAAGCGTTTGGTGTGTAGGTTGTATTCACTCAAATTTGAGTACTGTGCTAGAAACTCAGTGTTGGCTTGACGCACGGAACTGCAAAAGTTGGGGTGTTTCTCTCTTCACTCTCTGACAATAATAGAAAGAGCGCATGAAAAGGGAGATGAAAAAGAACTCAAAATTGAGTTTAAAAGTACCTAATTTTGAGTTTTTCAGTTTCTCCGTGTAGGTTGCTATGCAATCTAGCGTCTAAGTGTAAAAAAGTTCGACTGAATTTGCATCTTGTCACTTTAATTTGCAGAAGAGAGAGTCGATGAAGAGAACTCTCTCATGTTACTTTCGCCCTTATTTAAACTCAATCTAGAAGTGTATATTACATTGTAATAATTGAAAGAGAAAGTGAACAAAGAGAGCCTCTCAAATGCAGATAGGACCTATTGAAATGTTTGGCCTGAAATCCTATCCCGCCTGCAAGCTTGAAAGAGAGAGGTAAATAAACCCCGCATAGAAATATATCGTTCAAGCTATCGTTCGTATCATAAGAATTTAATTCGTGGAATGATTATGACAACAGCAACGATGGGTTTATGATTCGATGATTAAAGTTTCTAAATTAACACTATTCAATACTTTACGAGTATTATTACACTTATGATAACGATACCATTAACGACATATGAATAATTGTTTATCTTTCCTTTTTGCAAGTTCGGCGATTTATATTAGCTTTTGTGAGTTTTCACAATGTTTAAACAATACAATGGCCATAGTAAGCATGAAATGCACATGTTGTTTCGATATTGTGTGTAATAGTGGCAGGTTTCGATACTTCTGAGCAGACAAAATAAACTGCACAACAGTGATGGCTCCAATTTGCTCTACCAGAGAACGCGTTGTCACTAAGAGCTGCTTCCCTTGACGGTTGCTGTTTCCATACCAGCTGCTGGTTTCGGCTAATTACTGCAAACTTACCGGATCATATGCAAAACCGGAATCTCCAAAGGTTCCCTTTTCAGGGGATTTTTCCACCGAAGCTTCTGTCTTCATAGCAAAGACTATAAGTCTTCCCCTTGGTTCTCCTCGTTAACTGCTTAGTCACCTTCACAACACCATCGAATTTCAGTCAACCGCGAGCACAGGTTCCACATGGTGTAGTGGATAAACATCGTGAACTTTCGGAAACAACTTTGGCCTCAACAATCTGATACTGTTCGATTCCCGTTCCAGCGAATAAAAAATACGACGAAAGTAAACAATGATTCAGTTAATCGTGAGCAAATTTGACAGTGCCCGACAAATGCCCGCAGGGGTGTGCATTTTTTCGGGTCGGTAAAGCAGATGTGGTGAAATATTTCCGTTTTGTTTTTATTATTCGTCGTATCATAAAGTTAATGATAAAGTGATTATATCATCTATGATTCCGCAAAATTTTTGTTCGAGAAAAATAGCGTTTTTGAATGGTAACGATACTTAACAACCCATTCGGTCTATCATTCAAACTCCCAAAATGATAAGTACTATCATTAATATCATATGGCGTATCAGCGATAAATAATCCAGTTTATGATAACATGAATAATAAGAAAATGATACACTGTAAAATTGTTGTATGATACCGTTTTATTCGGGACGTCAGCAAGCTAGCTTAACATTTGAAACTTAAATGATTAGTTAGTGAAAATATTCTACTACAAAAATTCAATAAAATTTTTCACTGCCAAATCATATGAATTTAAAATATTTTTTTAGTATAATTTTATTAGTGTTTGCTCTTATTATTATATTAAAAATAATAAATTCAAAAATTTGGTTAATCTCCGTGCCACCGGAGACCACCAAATGGTTCCCTCGATAAAGAGGAAACGTCTGAATTCACAGAACACATTGCCATCATCACACTCATGCATGGTTCGTTAGTGATGGCTGACAACTATTGTGCGTTTAGCACTAAATTGATTTCCGAAAAAACTTCATCGACTTCCGCTGCCTTTCCTATGCGTTAAACATAACGTCGGAAGTAGTGCACTGTACAGTAAATCTGGTTTTCTATACAGCGCACTACTTCCGACGTTATGTTTAACGCATAGGAAAGGCAGCGGAAGTCGATGAAGTTTTTTCGGAAATCAATTTAGTGCTAAACGCACAATATATGCTTCTATTTTGCATACTTTCGACTGCAGTAAAATCCACTTGAAACCCATATACAATTTATAATACGATGAAGTGCGAAATTTCCAATAACTTTCCATTGGAGATTCACTATATTTTCAAGCGGGTTTCACTTAACTCATGTGAACTCACTGAAAAATTGATTTTGGAACGGTTACTTGACTTTTTCCAGTGAAATCAAAATGAAATTTCCTCTCAGTGTAAATATATTTTTTTAGGTATTTGCGAACCCCTGGAGATTTGGCAAAGCGTTACGATCAATCGACTTGTCGGCACAATGGCTAACGCCTATTTTCTGACAGCTCCAGGTTGGATGTTTTCGTTGTGGCACGCAAACATCATCGCTCTCTTCCAGTCGTTTTTTCATTGCCGTTCTAGCGACATCAACATAATCCGTCGTCGTCGCGAGTGTTTTTTCGTTCCGCTGCAGCCCCCTAATTATCGTTCTTTGGTCAGTGCGTCGCGGGACCAATAGTTTTGCTTCTGTCGCTGCGCGATTATCGTGTAATGAGTGTGTGTTTGTTGTTGGTGGTTCCATTCCCTACGAGTGCATTCTCGGCCATCCGTACCAATGTCCGGAAGCAACAGCAGCAGTAGCCTCCGTTGATCTAAAAAAGCAGTGTTGATTCCCTGATTCCGAAAATATGCCTACGTTCTCGACGCTGATTGGGCCGCTGCTGTTGGCCGGGATGGTCCTGCTGGGAGGTGCCGGGGCAGATGCAGGAACGGCAGGTCCCTCCGAGCAGCAACCGATCACCGTGGAAAAGCTGCCGTTTTGCGACGACGACGTCGATAGGGGACGTGACATCAGCGATAGGTGAGTGCGTTTTATATATTAATTTGCTCTTGGTGGTACAATGAAATTGGAGGTAATTACTGCTGCTTTGCAGTGGCAAGGTCAGCAAACGCTCTGTGATGGGGAGAAGAGCATCGGACGATGTAAGTGCAATACAGGTAAAGACGCAGGTGGCTTTCTTTGCTTTTTACCACTAGCTGGGATGATCATGTTCGAACATGATTGCATCATGCAAAAATGTTATCCTAATGTTGCAAAAAAAAATGCAAAAATGTTTTTATCTCAATTTTAAACCTTTCTATATCTCTTGTTATTATAAAAAAAAAAATAAACGAAAACAAGTAAAGATCTAGTTAGTCAAGATATGGGATGTCGTATTTGAACGCATCCTCTAGCTTGCTTCGCATATGCCTTTAAATGCAGGTTGCTGTAGTTAAACTTTTATGAATTTAAATTCAATCAAATATTGTCTATTAAAACAAACATTATCTTGTTCAATGATTTTTAAAACCATAGAAACGCCGACACTCATTTTGCGTAGCTTTGATATCGACCTTATCGATATCAATATTGATAACGACTGGTAATCCTAACAAAACGTGCATAGTTAATGCCCTCTCATGAAGAAAAATTGATTGATTGATTTATCTTTATTAAAGAGACTTTCAGCCCTTGGCTTGAAGAAAAAAAGAAATAGCCATAGCATAATTAATTGATTGAAAATAACAACGAGATAAGCGCCCTTGATTGCCACCGGTCGCGTGCAGATGTACCAATCGTCATCGTTTGAATTTTCTTCATTGCACAAAAAAAACGGCGCGAAACAAGTGCTCTCTAGATTGTTCTTGAATCATCATTCACCATAGCCTTGCGTCATATCGATAACAGCGCAAAATGAAAACAGGTGAACGAATATGTGTTAGGCGTAATCTGGGTTATAATTATAGTTTATATGAAGATACTAAATCTGGCGTATTTTTTTAGTATCTTATGATATAACATTTTTTTAATTTAAACGATATTATCCAAACTCCATAATTTTGCTTCATTGAATAACTTATCTGAACACATCACTCCAAAGCATCGAACATCTGATGACACGCGTTTTTTTTTTCTTTTGAAGAAAAATCAGGCGAGAATCACTTTCTTCTGTTCTGATGTTCTTTTCCCCTTACATACATTTTCGTGGAATATCGTTCGATACATTTGCGATACGCATACGGTTATAATACCAAGTATGTAGTGTCAATAAGTAGGTAGGCGTGTTTTCGTTTGCATTTTGTTTCGTTACCTATTCGTAACGGTTGTCGTTTTTCGGCATTTGGCATCATCCACGTCGTTTGGTTAGTTATTAGTTTCTAAAGAGGTGTTTGGTTCGAGAGAATAGGATTCGTATGTGTTGTCGCCATGGGGCAGGACACTTATAAATATTGGCAGTAATATCAATTAATAGTCGATAAATATTGCGCATTTATTTCACCACTGGACTGCGCATACAGTCATCATAAGTACGAAAACGTTAATAAAAGTGCGCGATTGCATCAAATCCAGTTGATGTCTTCGGCGCACTATTTCTTTGATTTGTGCAGAATAAGTGCTCTGAATACACCGAGTTGATTTGATGCAATCGCGCACAGTTATTTGCGTTTTCGCACTCTTGAAAACTCGTGCGATAGTCCAGTGGTGAACTAAATGCGCTATATTACACTGAGAGGAAATTTCATTTTGATTTCACTGGAAAAAGTCAAGTAACCGTTCCAAAATCAATTTTTCAGTGAGTTCACATGAGCTAAGTGAAACCCGCTTGAAAGCATAGTGAAACTCCAAAGAAAAGTTATTGGAAATTTCGCACTGTATCGTATTGTAAATTGTATATGGTTTTCAAGTGAATTTTACTGCAGTCGAAAGTATGCAAAATAGACGCGTATAGTTGTCACCCATCACTAACGAACCATGCATGGATGTGATGATGGCAATATGTTCTGTAAATTCAGTTGTTTTCTTGTTATCAAGAGAACCATTTTGGTGGTCTCCGATGGCACGGAGACGAACCATATTTTTGAATTACCTTTATATAAAATAAAAATAATAGTAAAAGCTAGTAAAATTATACTAAAAAAATATTTTTAATTCATATGATTTGGCAGTGAAAAATTTCACTTAAATTTTATTGGATTTTTTCAGTAGAATATTTTCACTAACAAATAATTTAAGTTTCAAATGTTAAGTGAGATGGAAAAAATCTACTTAAGATTTCCAGTAGAATTTAAGTGAATTTTTCGCTCAGTGTAGGGCGATTCGCTTAGACCAAGCCCACTCATAGGCTCAATCAAGCGTTTTAACGTAAAGTAGAGCCCCGAACAAAGAAGCGAACCGCACCGGTCGCTGCTAAGTAGGGCTCGAAAGCAAAAAGTTTACGAACGGTTCGTAGCAGGGCTTAGAATATAGAGACACGCAAAGTACGGTCTCTATCCGTAGGCTCGTGCGCTCTCTCGCGTTTAAATCTCTGGGTAGCGTAAAGAGCAGAGAAAATAGGTAGAGAAGCGAATAGTGTGAAGCCAAAAATACCTTATCGAACCGTCAAACTGGTATCCTAATGAACAAAATCAACAAACCTTGACGATTGCCGCAAAAGTGAAGATAAGTATTGCACTCATTTCAAACATTAGGGGGATTCACTTAACAGCGTAAACTGATTAAACTGATTAAACGTCGTGATCACCAAAGCAATCTTTGATTATTTCATTCGCAAAATCATGAAACATTTCAAATAAGCAGAAAAACATGGCTTACGCAGCAATTGAATCTGTTTAATCTGTTTAGTGAATACCCCTATTATTTCACCAAAGTTTCCAAATATTATGGATAACAGTGCAAACAACTTTGATTTCTTGAATTAATGAAAATTGTTCCATTTTGGAACATCAGTTTGATAATTCCTAGTTAATACAACAACAGTATAGTTTATTGCATTGCTAACTGGACTGCGACAGAGTGCGGAATCTTAAATAAAAGTGCGATATTGCATCAAATCGTTCCGATGTCTTCACCGCACTTATTCATCATGAGCTAATGAATAAGTGCGGTGAAGACACCGAAACGATCTGACACCAAATCGCACTTTTATTTGAGATTCCGCACTTCCTCGTCGCACTTTTAACTGCGCAATGCGCAATATAAAAAGTTTTCAAATGCGGTATACGAGATAGGCACTACCTTCGATGGGTGGATTAATCTGCTTTGCGACAGTTGCCAGCATCCGAGCAATGAAATCAAAACAGAAAAAGTGTTGCCGTTCAGGCGGCTCTTCACTCTTCGCTTCTCTACCAATTTTCTCTGGTAAAGAGGAGACGAAAGAACATGAGTATGGATTTGTTGCCAGGTATATAGTTTCTAGAGAATGATTTTCTTGTTTTGTATAGGTAGGAATTTATTTTAGTTTGCATCAAATATTTGAAATTTTCAACCAATCAATATCATAGATCGTTACACGAATAACACAACAAATTGTCTGACATAGAATTGTGATAGAGTGACAATACAAACGCAGAAAAATAATAGGTTTAAATTGACAAGCTTTGCTTAAGTATGTTATGAATAAAGTTTTCGCTTCTTCGCCAATTTTAGGATCATGCATATCGAAAATGTATTGATTTTCTCTTAAAAATAGTTACGATTGCTCATAATCGCACCTTTAGTTTTTGATTCGGCCGATCGTTTCGAAACTAATATTTGAAGAAATGTATAGTGATTCAGTGAGTTTTGCTGTTTTAACACGTACATGTTTGAGCCGGGTTTTCTACGCAGCAAGTAAAGCTTAGTTTCGCACATTTAGAAAAATGTCCAAATAAATAACTCGCAAAGTTCGTTCCGACAAGTTTCAAAATTATCGTCATCCGACGCAGATTCCGGTGAGAAGATGTGCGTATTGTCTAACCCGAAAAGAACTATTTGACGGTAATAAGTGACCACAAGGTTTTCTTTCTTCACTTTCCGGGCTGAGATCCTCCACTTTGAAAGAGCTGTGCCTCGCGTTTCGTTTTGTCGTGTATATTTCAAAAAGGCAAAAGAGTTTTGGTTTGATTGCTGTTTTTGAAAATGGTGGTCGTCAGTGGGTGGTTTAGTAAATATAAATTTATTGCATCTTGCTTTGCTTTATAGATTACCGTGCAAATGTTCAATCGTCTAAAATATTTGTTCACACGTCAAACATCAAAGAAAGTAGCAAGTAAACAAACCGATTATTCCATGCACCACCCAAAAAGTGTAACCGACGCTTAAAATTTCTAGCAGCGAAACGAACCAATGTATGCTGAAACCGGTGGGAACATATTGTGGTGTGACAAAAAAATTCTGCAGGGGGTCGAATACGGTGCAAAAAAAGCAATAAAAATATAAATTAAATAAACGAGACATTAGGAAGAAAGTGTGCGAAATGGGTAACTTCACCGTCCACGCATCCTTCCCCCCTGTAAATTCGAGAAGTACCTTGCCGAAATAAAATATTCTGTACTCCAAGTATTTCGAAGAATCATCTTTGCGCGTAAATACAACGCAGTAGACCAGGCCGCTTTGATGCATGTGTCATATCTCTGATATGCTGCAAGCATCAGTATTGACAAGAAAAGTAACACGATTGCTTTCCAGGGTGATTCCGCGTATGTATGAGATTAGATAAGAGTAGTAACGATTTTTCAAAGATGCATTGACTGTACCTAACTCAACTCAGATATCATAGAAACACTACAGTTATTTTGCGCAAACTTATCGCAGACTGTTAGAAGACAGCTTCTACTATGACCAGGATTCAAGAATCTTGACCTACGCGAAGTTGTAAAGGAGACAACTACGTTATAAATGTGTTGGAAATGCAAGGGATGTAATTATTCAATAAACCTAATTATTAAAAAAGATGCTCATAATCTCAAATTCAGATAAATTTCTTGCGAGAAAGGCAACATGAATATTGAAGAGATGGATATTATTTTAGATAAACCTACAAGTCATACAGTAAGCAACAAACATATAATTTAAAAAAAGATTGCTTGAATTCCGGGATTAAATACAATCATAAATTACTGAGAAAATTATATCTTTAAACGCACCAAAACTGGTACAAATCTCCAAGGGAATTATTTATTTGAATTCAATTTTTACTAACAGTTTTCAGTCTTATCCAAAACCCCATCTTTCATAATATGAGCACAAATTATTATACTGAATAAGATTTGCAATAACCCCATAGAAATACACAAAATATTGCGATGATTTACAGAAGTGCAAAAAACCGATGATGGTACGGAGAGAATAGAGACCACCGGTGCGCAAAGGCGACCGATCATTATTTTACTCACATGGAAACGAACGACCGGTGCGAAAATGGGTTGATAACGAAAATAAAAATCGTTAACGACGTGCTGTTGCGTGTGTAGTATTAAGCCCACGGGTGGGCTTGGTCTTAACAGCGTAAACTGCTGATTAAATGTTATTCTGATTAAACGTCCCGATTGTCCAGGCAATCTCTGATTCATTCGCAAATTTCATGAAACATTTCAAATAGCAGAAAATCATGGCTTACGCAGCAGTTTAAACCAAGAGGTTTCCAACAATTTTTTTAGGGACAAGTAATCAATGATTACTTTCGATTTCTCTGAATAATCAGGTAATCACAAGTAATCATGGTAATCTGAAGTAATCATTAGTAATTCGAAGTAATCAATGATAATCCGTGGTAATCAATAATAATCAGATGTAATCAATGATAATCAAATGTCATCAACGGTATAACCAATCGAAGTAATCATGAGTAATTAGTTGTAAACACATGACAATCATAGGTAATCTAAGTAATGTCCGACCCAGAAGGGTCACTGTGTATAGATCCGTTTCGCACTGCTGTTTCTAGATCAATGGCATTCTGCAATATTAACGTTATTTGAAAATCTACTTACTTGTTCTGAGAACAAGTTCTGAGTTAGTACAAGCCAAGCAGTCGACACTGAAAACGTCACAGATAGACCAAACTAGACTTTGTAGTACTAGAACTAATAAAACTTTTCTCGTTTTGCTAGTTTGAAGCTTTATGTTTAGTTTTCTAGTTGTTATCATTTAATTCTGCTAAAACACTCGTTAGCCAACTTGTTATTCTTAAACATGAATTCAGTAACAAATTTTTGAAAACGACGTATAATCAATGGTGTAGCATTGATTATACGTCGTTTTCAAAATTTGTTACTGAATTTAAGATGAATTGTAAAGTACTTAATGGTTGCCAGACTAGAAACTGCAGATGCGGTTCTTCAAGTGGTCATCCAGTAATCAGCTGTTATGTGAAATTATGGGACGATTAAAGGGCCTAACTGCTAGGGCCCAACTGAAAATGGATCCATAAAAGGGCACAACTGATTTTGAAATTCGTAAAAAGGCCTGTCTGCCGTGCATGTGATGCTGTAATTTTTGAGAATTTTGTGCAAATAATGCACACAATCATAAAGCAGACCTCCATGCGTGTCAATGAGTGGAATAGAATACTAAGAAAAGTCTTTCGTCTTTAAATAGGATCAACCAATCTTGAAGAAAACCTTTTCATGCGATTATCTCAATGTTTACGTTTTGCAGATAGACCCTTTTCAAATGTTACGCTACAGTTACTTCGCACGGGCGAAACTACCGGGGTTGCCGAGGGTGCCAGGCACCCCCTAGAAATTGAATGCTTTGCTGTGAGATATAGGGAGATGAATGATGAATGGATGAACTAATGAATATTGATATGTAGTGCATTCCCTGGACAAAATCCGTAGTTTCGCTCATTGCAGTCAGTGAAGAGAATCAGACAAAAGAGGCACAAAACAAGCAACAAAGAAGGCGCGATGATTACTCTTTATCCCTACTGGTAACAGATAATGACATGATCTCGAATTTTTTTGTTGCGGGCAAAACGCCTATATAGAGTAACTGATTTTGTTTCGTAGTATTGTTAAGTTAAGTTACGTGTCTCTATCAGAGAGATTTCCAGTCCGAAACTGTTTCATCTATTTAGTGAAAGTGTTGTCTTTTAGACAAGATTTACTGCGACCGCCTGCGACTATATTGCTGAAAAATCTGAATAAACTTGTAATGGTATTCTCGGAAATAAAAGTAGAGGTTTTTTAAATAGGAATTGGTGGAAATATTTGCCAGAGCTCTTGAAGATATTTTCGGTGGAATTAACGTTACTATTCTCAATGGAATGTGCTCCTGTATGACCACCATGCCAATTTCTGCATGAATTCATCCAGGATTTTGGCGAAAATCACTGAATATTACTTGTGAATTTTTGTCTGAATTTCTGTAGGTGTGGTATTCTAGTTCAACACCTGGAAAAACTTCCTGATAAAATTATTTGACGAATGTTTGGAAGAGAAATCTTCGAAATGATACCTTCCAGTAATTTTCAAAAATTGTGCACTATTTTTGACAAGAGTTTTTTTTTTAAAACACCGCCAAATACTGTTATGACTATTTTGTTTTCAACTGTTTTTGCTTTGCTTTGTTTTTGACATTGAAGCTTGTTGGAAACGATAGCTATCAACATTTATTATTCCCTGAAGAAGTTGCTGACTACACGGAGAAAAATAATTAGTAAACGCAACCATTTTTTAGTTCAATTCAACCGGAATCTCAGTTTGAATATGGCACAAATAAAATAATAGTTTGATTTTACTGACCGCGTTTGTTGAAACAAACTATGATTTCAGTTAACTATTTTGAAGGACTTCCAGTTAAATTCAACTAACCTTAGTTTGGTTTTACTATTTTGTTAGTTGATTCATTTTGACAGCTCTCGATCCAAACTGAAGTATTTGTTGTTTTAACAAACAAGTTCAGTTTGACTCTACCAAAGCTTAGTTTGAATGAAACCAAAAACGCCGGTTATATTAAACAACATATTTGTTGAACTGCATGACCCATCCTTCTCTTTATTTTGGAGAGAAAAAAAAAACAAAAATAAAATCGTATGTCTATTTATTTAAATATAATTATTCATAAACTTGAGACAAAACAAACCTGAATCAAATCTTAAATACAAATGACACTTTTAGCGATATCCATCAGATTATGCTGCATTCCTCCAATCCGGAATATCGAAAGCGCTCGCGTGGTGTCTTCCGCTTATCCCATGGAGTTGTCGAAACGGAGCATCTCTGCCAGAATAGACTGGATAGCCGGTTACAGTAAACGAATCTCCTAACATCCCACCGGTGGCCCCTTGCTTCGTCCAAATTTCTGCCAGGATCTGTTTTTTCTTCGTTTGCGGGAAGGCTCGTGGGTAGGTTGGCAGCATCTAACCTTCTCCTTGGTGGCATCTCTCTTATCACACCCTTCATTGTAAAATTTGCAACAGAAGTGAAAAAACGAGTAAAACTTCGACATTAATTCACATTCGCTAAAAGGAATGGTTGAATACTTACTTGCTAGCTCTTGCTAGTTAATGTTGTCTTGGTTATCAGCTGAGAAAATAAGCAAATGTCTTGATTTTTTGTTAAAGATGAAAACAGTAGTCACTTGAGCACAAAATTGTTACAACTTCTGAGCTAGCGAGTCTTCTCGAGTGAAAATGAATCAGAGTAAAAATTGCATTTTTCTTTGTTCATCTGAATCAAAACAAACCGTATTTTAGTAAATGCAACCCGAACTTTTAGTAGAATTTACCAAGTTTCCGGTTTAAAACAACTAATTTGGCAGTTGTTTTTTGTTACTAAATGACGGTAGAAACAACTGTTTTACCGGTTCGTTTCAAACAATAAACGTGGTTCAAAAACAACAAAACTACAATTCAAAACAACTATTTGTCCAGTTTGTAAATCAACAAACATGTTAGTTGATTCAAACTGTATAGTTTTTTCTCCGTGTACAACATCTGATGAAGGAGAAAACATGTCTGTTCGATTGCAGCTGGGACTTTCCAAACTTCCCAGATTTCCAGATACTCCAGTCATTAGCTACTCTGTAAACTCAATTACTTCCTCTGGAGTAAAGAATCCGCTCGAACATAAATGAGAAATTGCGCCTCGAACTATTTTTAGAATTGCTTCAAAAACTCTTCAAATATGGGTGTTTTCGCCACCGTAGCCTTGTGTGTTTGACGTAACTCGACTGATGTCAATGTGTTACCGTCCATATACGGTGGAGCTTTTGTTTTGGTGAGTTGAGTAGCGGAAAACCCCGGCTTCAATGATCCATTCCTCAAAAATGTTTGAATTGTATACGTTAACAAATACTAAAGGATTTCTATCACAATTGTCTAATCAATTCCTGTTTAATTTTCACCTTCTTAACCTGTGCGACCGAAAGTTTTCTTTCTCGCGACGAGTGAAAAACGCGTGGACTGTATTTCGATTACTCTTTTATTCTGACGTCTGCAAAACTGATCGTGTGTGGGGAGATAAAAAAAAAAGAAAAACAATAAAAATTCAGATTGTACACTGAACGAAAAAGTGTTAGTCAATTGAATACAATAATCATGAAAACGTTCCAACATCCTCCCCCGCCATTGGATTTCCGGGAAATTCAATCAGCTTCCGTCTTATCCTCATCGTCGTCCAACGGCAGTACGGCAACCTTAGCCGTCGATCGTTTGAAAACCCCTGATGTTGTCTTCACCGTCACTACTCGGGTTACTGCATCCTGTCCTGGGTGGGTATCCACTATTCTTCCAAGTCGCCATTGTAGTGGAGGAACGTTATCCTCCTTGAGCAGCACCAAAACTCCAACCCTGATCACGGTGTGCTGCTTGGACCACTTTCGACGTTCTTGCAACTCAGACAAATAAATTACCGACCATCGCTTCCAGAAGTCGGCGCGCATCTTCTGAATGTGTTGCCATCTAGAGAGGGTTCCATGCTTGATTTGGTCGTAGGCTGGTTCGGGAATCGCAGTTATGGGACGACCGATCAGCAGATGACCGGGTGTAATAACGCTGTAGTCGTCTGGATCCGCGGTCTGAGGGACTAACGGCCGCGAATTCAAAATGCCTTCAATCTGCGTCAGAAGCGTGCTCCATTCTTCTTCAGTCAGCTTCGTATCTCCTGCAGTGCGCTTGATCAGGTACTTAGCCGACTTGACACCGGCTTCCCATAATCCACCCACGTGTGGTGAACGAGGGGGGATGAAATGCCAGCTTATTTCCTTGGGTAGGCAAAATCCTTGGATTGCATCGTTGGTCAGCTGTTGGTGCAGAAGACTGTAAAGCTCGTGGAGCTCCGAGCTTGATCCAGCAAAATTGGTAGCATTGTCACTGTACATGTGCACCGGAATGCCACGTCGTGCGACAAATCGGTGCAATGCAGCTATGAATGCGTCTGTCGTTAGGTTTGATACGAGTTCGATGTGTACGCATTTAGTGACCATACAAACAAACAGCGCAACGTATGCTTTGCAATACACAGGCTTGCGTGGGTTGCCTTTGCGTACGAAGATTGGTCTGGCAAAATCAACACCAGTGCGTTCAAACGGAAGAGCCTGGGTAACTCTGCAGCGGGGTAAATCTCCCATGAAAAGCTTCGTCTCGGGAGGGGCCACTCTAAAGCATCGTACGCATTTCCTAATCTGCTTTCGGATTACGCTCCTTCCGTTGAGAACCCAATATCGCTGTCTCAAGACCGAGAGGGTTCCATTCGGTCCAACATGCAAGTTCTCCTGGTGAATCGCTTGGATCAGGATATCCGTGACATGATGATTGGCAGGAAGCACCGCCGGGCACCGCTGCTCGTATGAGACATTCGCATGCTTGATTCGTCCGTTCACTCGTAGTATGCCGCGACTGTCAATCCATGGATTGAGGCTTCGAAGTCTCCCAACGTACTTCTCGGTAGTTCCCTGCTTTTTTTGGACTTCCTGGATATCTGCTTGCAGCCGTTGTTGTTGAGCCATGTAAACAATGGCCAGTAATGAAGATCGTAGCTCCGCCACAGTTGGGTACGGACCACAGTCTCCTTCGGTGAACCGCTTCCTGGTCTTGTTGGCGAAACGGATCACGTAGGCAATCACCCGTTGTAATTTGCGGAAAGAGCTGAACTTCGCAATAACTCTGTTATACTCCAGCTCGTTGTCATCAGTCGCCACTACTGCGGCCACCTTCACTTCCGGTAGTTCGGCAATCTCCTCCATGGGGTCTTCTTCGTAAGCGCTTTGCTGAATGAAATCTGGACCGTGCCACCAAAACCGATTTCCAATCAGGGCCTCCGGATACAGACCTCGGGAAACAAGGTCCGCAGGATTCGCGTTTGTGCGCACGTACTTGTAATCGTAGGTTGGTCGAGGGGTTAGTTCTTGGATGTGCGCCACACGATTCGCTACGTAGGTGTTGAGTTGGCTTGGCGACTTCAATAACCACCCCAGAGTGATGGTCGAGTCCGAGTACAGCACCTGTCGATCGAATTTCACCTTGAGTGCCGAAACTACCTTGACCACCAATCTTAACATCAGACGAAAGCCACAGAGTTCGAGTCTCGGAATTGTAGCCTTCGGTGCCAAGTGCGATTTGCTGATCAACAGATGAACTTCCACTGTATTATCCGCCATTATGCTACGTACATAGACGCAGGTACCATATGCGTCTTGCGAGGCATCTGAGAATGCATGCAACTCTAAAGCAACTCGTTCGGGTGCGATGACTCGACGTTCGATTTGTAGATCCATCAGGGCCCGTAGACCATCACGAAATTTGTTCCAGTTCTCTGCAACTTCCTTGCTCAGCTCTTCGTCCCATGATACCTTTTTCATCCACAACTGACGCATTATCAATTTAGCGGTGACGCAAACCGGTGCTTGCAGACCCAACGGGTCGAAGGATCTGGCTATTTCTGACAAAATGTAGCGTTTCGATACCGGATGCGTCCGATCAGTGGGAGCAATACGAAACATCAATTGATCGCTGGTAGGGCTCCACAAAATGCCGAGAGTCTTGATCAAATCGTTTACGCCATCCAATTCGTATGACATCCGCTTCTCTCGGCGCTCTTCTGGTACAGTGTCAAGAAATTCGGCAGAGTTTGAGCACCACTTATGAAGCTCGAATCCTCCCTTCATCAGTAGCTCTTCCAGTTCAGTGCGGGCCAGCATCAATTCCTCTAGGGTATCAGCACCCGAAAGTGCGTCGTCGATATAGAAGTCGTTTTCCAGTATTTCTGCTCCACGAGGGTGGTCGTGCCCTTCATCACGAGCCAACTGCTTGAGCGTGCGAGTGGCCAAGTACGGCGCAGACGCCGTCCCATAGGTAACGGTCAAAAGCTCGAGTGTCTTGAGTGGCTCTGCGGGATCTGCTCTCCAAAAAACACGCTGATACTTTGTGTGGTCAGTATGCACCAGTATCATGCGGTACATCTTAGAGATGTCCGCCGTGAACACAAACGCATGTGTTCGAAATCGAAGAGCAATATCGATGAGCGAATCCTGGATAGTAGGGCCGATCATCAGAGTGTCGTTCAAAGACAGACCCGAACTCGATTGTGCCGAAGCGTCAAACACGGTTCGAAGCTTGGTAGTAGACGAGCTTGGTTTGAGTATAGCGTGGTGGGGCAGGTAGAATCCACCAGCTTCTTCTTCGTTCGGATCGACTTCCCGACAGTGGCCCAACTGTCTATACTCCTCCATAAAAGCGCAATATGCCTCCTTGAGTTCTGCGTTTTTTGCCAGCTTCTTCTCGAGGTACGAGAATCGTAGTAGAGCGTGCTGCTTCGAGTCGCCGAGTTGACTCACATTGTCACGAAAAGGCAACTTGACGATGTATCTTCCGTTTGGGAGCCGGCTGTAGGTCTGGTCGTAGAACTGCTCGCATGCCGCCTCTTCAGACGACAGACTGGAAGCGGTGGGTACCGCCTCGGATTCCCAGAACCTTTCCACGAGATCGTTCAAATCTGCTTCACGGACCGCGACGTTGCAGTGGGTGACTTCATACTTCCAGCTTGTAGCGTCGGCGATGCCACCGACCACCCAACCAAAAACTGTCTCCTGTAGAAACGGCAGGCTTTCGGCGAGCTTAACCTTACCTGAATTCAGAAGACCGAAGAAGTGGCCGACTCCAATCAACATATCCACCCGCTGAGGGCGATGAAACTCCGGGTCGGCGAGGTTTAGCCCGGACGGTATCGGCCACGTAGAAATGTCAACGTTCTTTGCAGGTATGATTCCAGTAATCCGATTGATCACCAGACACTCAATGTTGTTTGTGTATTTCTTGTCCCGAGCTTGTACGTCGACGTGTACCAAGGCCGAAACCTTGGTCGTAGAACCATCCACTCCCGTGACATCGACGTTCACACTCCGGCGTTTCACCCGTAGTAGCGATGCCAATTTCTCCGTCAGTAGATTCACTTGTGAACCACAATCCAGCAGAACGCGGCACGGCTGGGCCTTGCCACTGTCGTCGAAAATGTTCACAAGTGCTGTACACAACAGTGTATTTTGTTGGTAGAGTGTACAGGAAGCGCTGATCTTGTTCGTCGTAGTGGGCTTCGTGGAATCCTCGTTTGATGCCGCTGGTACCGCAACCGTTGTCTGCTCGACGACATCCGTGGGAGTAGTGTTCATGTGGAGAGTAGAATGATGTCGTTTGTTGCAGGCTTTGCATGACTTCTTGGACGAACAGCGCGCAGTGACGTGTCCCTTCCTCAAGCAGTTATAGCAGACTCCAGCTTGCTTGGCTTTCTCGTAGCGTTCCTTCGGATTCAGCTTAAGATAATCGCTGCACTGATGATTCAGGTGGCCTTGCTCACAAAAATTGCATCGGTATTCGACCGACGCCGCCAGGGACGATATCTTCAGTGGAGGAGTCTTCGTAGTAGCGTTGGTGGACTTCTTCGGCTTGCTAGCTGGTTCGATCCGCTCCAAAACTTGGCTGCGAGTTGTGAGGAACTTGATCATGTCGGCATATTCCGGAATGTCACCGTGGTCGATGCTGCTTTCCCACAACTTCCTCGTTTCCAGATCGAGCTTCGACGCCAGGATACTGACGACCATGATATCCGAGAGTCCATCCATCTCAAATTCGTAGAAGTTGAGTGCATCAACATGCCGCTTGCACTCATCCGCCAGATCGCGTAGTTGTTTGCCACTCTCGCTCGTCATAGCTTTGAGGTTAAGTATTCCGCTGATGTGGATGTCAACAATCTTCCGTTTGTCTTCGTAGCGGGCTGTCAGATGATCCATCGCAGCAGCAAAGTTTCCGTCGTTAATGGTTTGTTGGTCAATCGTTCCGGAAGCTTCACCCACCAAACACTTGTAGAGATGGTAAAGCTTCGTTGCATCTGACTCGCCGGCGTGCTTGCTCATGACGTCCAGAAAAATTGCTTTAAACTTGAACCAGTTTTCTGGTTTCCCGTCGAACGTTGGCAGCGGAGTGTGGAGAGACGGGGTCGCTTGAACTCGAACTGGTTGGGGCACCTGGGCTACTTGCATGCCCTCCTGCGGTTGTTGAATCGCCTCTTGCTTTACACCGCTCAGCAGCCGGCAAACCCTGGTTCGAACATCGTTGTGGAGCTCCTCAAACTCGACGTACTTCTGCTCCTGTTCCTCCGCGCTGGCGGGCGAAAGAGCGTAGATTCTATTCTGGAACTGGTTAAATTCATCGTAGGCAGCATCAATCGTCTTCAACTGGGTACGCAGCAGGAATTCGTCCGGGATTGTGTTGTCTTGCTCGCATCGGAAGAGAACGTTTCTGATCCGTGTAATTTTGCCCTTGACGGCACCGCGCTGTAGCACAATCGCCTGGAGCTCTTCCGCCATTTTCTTTTTCAGCTGCTGACGACCTCCGACTGGCGTGCTGTAGATTTCCAGCTTGTTTTCCGGATCTTTTACGGGAGTTGATGTCATTTACGCGTCCATTCGACCGGCGGAACCTTTATCGAGAACGACGACCGTAACTTTTCGATTATCCGGCGATGTAGGACCAAAAATGTGCGACCGAAAGTTTTCTTTCTCGCGACGAGTGAAAAACGCGTGGACTGTATTTCGATTACTCTTTTATTCTGACGTCTGCAAAACTGATCGTGTGTGGGGAGATAAAAAAAAAAGAAAAACAATAAAAATTCAGATTGTACACTGAACGAAAAAGTGTTAGTCAATTGAATACAATAATCTTGAAAACGTTCCAACATAACCCCTCAATCCTCGCAATTAACTTCAAAGAAATGTAAGAAATGCTTACATAAATTTTCCCACACATGTATTGTTTATGCATTTGTCTATCTATGCTTTCGAGATGATTTTCATAAAAAAAAATCGAATAAATTCTCCGAAGCATCGTCATTCTCTACCAGGAAAACACGCCATTTCATGATTTTTTCCCGCAGTAAATCTGCGAATTGGGCCGAATGCTCTTTCAAATAAGGCTCAAGAATTTTTCCCTGAATTTTTCTATAAGATCCAAAGGAAATATCTGCAACAATTTTCATATAAATAAATTTAGGAATATGTTCAATAACCCTTATTTCATTTTCAGTTTTAACTAAAAAAATACCAGGAACTTGCACCAATGTTTCCCTATTGAGGTTCTACTGGAACCAAATAAAGAGAAGCTGTAGGTACCAACAACCATTTTCGTTCATTGACTTAATATCCATCTAGTTCTGCACAATATCTGCTAACAATTGTATTTATTCACATGCATTTTTTATAACTTTTGGTGGAGAAGATTTTCCTGAAAATGTTTATTATGCTATACCTCCAAGTTTTCTGAATCAAGGTCGGCTCACAATTTTTGTCCGCTAACAATATTTTTGCCAAAAGTCACTATTTAGTCACTTTTTTGCCATAAGTCACTAGGGTAGAAGGTTCAGTTTTGGCCAGCCCGGAGTTTTGGCCATAGTGCGGTAATTCAGCCTGTTACGATCTAAATCGGCTTAGATTTATTTTTTACCCGTAGATTCTAATATAATATGATGACTACAGCTGCGAAAACCATACATTTTAACCCTAAAAGGGATACCTTCATGGCCTCAGTTTCGTCACCTCGCTGAGTGTGTTCCATCAAAGACGAGCTCTGAAAGGCGCCTGGGGTCCAATGGATCCCAGGTAATCCCTTTTAGGGTTAATTAAAAACTGGAAAAAAAATAATTTTCCTTAAAAAATCAGCTCCCATATATCTATTTTGGCCAGGGTGCTTCTAATTTGGCCACTCCCATAAGAAATACATGTGATTGGCCAAATTAGAAACCAACCTAAAGGACAAACGTCTTGAAATCCAGCTTCAACAGTGCATCAAAACTTCAAACGCACAAATCTCAAGAAGCAACCTTCACACAACAAAGCATTTCATTATTCTGTTCTTGCTCACTTGTAATAAGCTTAAAATAAGAAGATCAGGTGCGCTGGTTTTGCTTACGAACAGATGTGTACCCTCAAAATCGTGAGTAGGTGCCAAAGTCGGCCATTACATATACATTTATTTGTTCCACATCATTAAGACAAGACATAATCAACAATAGTACGCCACAATACTCGGTTTGTGGCTGCCGCTCTCCATCCTCGGTCACGCCCAATGCTCGCCAAGTCACGCTCCACCTGGTCCGCCCATCGTGCTCTCTGCGCTCCACGCCTTCTTGTGCCAACCGGATCCGTTGCAAACACCAGCTTTGCAGGGTTGTTGTCCGGCATTCTTGCAACATGCCCTGCCCACCGTATCCTTCCGGCTTTGGCCACCTTCTGGATGCTGGGTTCGCCGTAAAGTGCAGCGAGCTCGTGGTTCATCCTTCTCCGCCACACACCGTTCTCCTGCACACCGCCGAAGATCGTTCTTAGCACGCGTCGCTCGAAAACTCCGAGTGCTTGTAGGTCCTCCTCGAGCATGGTCCATGTCTCGTGCCCGTAGAGGATTACCGGTCTTATTAACGTTTTGTACATGGTGCATTTGGTGCGTGGGTGAATCTTTTTCGACCGCAGTTTCTTCTGGAGCCCGTAGTAGGCCCGACTTCCGCTGATGATGCGCCTCCGAATTTCACGGCTCACGTTGTTGTCAGCCGTCAGTAAGGATCCGAGGTAGACGAATTCCTCCACCACCTCAAAAGTATCCCCGTCTATCGTAACATTACTACCCAGACGGATCCGGTCGTGTTCGGTTCCGCCTACCAGCATGTACTTTGTTTTTGAGGCATTCACCACCAGTCCGACCTTTGCTGCTTCGCGTTTCAGGCGGGTGTACAGTTCTGCCACCGTTCCAAATGTTCTAGCGATAATGTCCATGTCGTCCGCAAAGCACACAAATTGACCGGATTTTGTGAAAATCGTTCCCCGGCTGTTGAGCCCGGCTCGTCGCATCACACCTTCCAGCGCAATGTTGAAGAGTAGACATGAGAGTCCGTCACCTTGTCGCAGTCCCCGGCGAGATACGAATGAACTGGATAGTTCACCCGAAACCCTTACGCAGTTTTGCACACCGTCCATCGTTGCTTTAATCAGTCTAGTCAGCTTCCCAGGAAAGCCGTTTTCGTCCATGATTCTCCATAGCTCTGCGCGGTCGATACTATCGTATGCCGCTTTGAAGTCGATGAACAGGTGGTGCGTTGGGACCTGGTATTCACGGCATTTCTGGAGGATTTGCCGTACGGTAAAGATCTGGTCCGTTGTCGACCGGCCGTCGATGAAGCCGGCTTGATAACTTCCCACGAACTCATTTGTTTTAGGTGACAGACGACGGAAGATGATCTGGGATAGCACTTTGTAGGCAGCATTCAAAATAGTGATCGCCCTGAAGTTCTCACATTCCAAATGGTCGCCTTTCTTGTGAATGGGGCAGATTACCCCTTCCTTCCACTCCTCCGGTAGCTGTTCGGTTTCCCAGATCCTGACTATCAGCCGATGCAGACAGGTAGCCAACTTTTCTGGGCCCATCTTGATGAGTTCAGCTGCGATACCATCCTTACCAGCTGCTTTGTTGGTTTTGAGCTGGTGAATGGCATCCTTAACTTCCCTCAGCGTGGGAGTTGGTTCATTTCCGTCCTCCGCTGCACTGGCGTCGTCGTTCCTTCCGTTGCCGTGGGCTCCCGTGCCTACGTTCTCCACGCCGTTCAGGTGCTGATCGAAGTGCTGCTTCCACCTTTCGATCACCTCACGTCCGTCCGTCAAGAGGCCTCCGTCTTTATCCCTGCATATTTCGGCTCGCGGCACGAAGCCGTTGCGGGATGCGTTGAGTTTCTGATAGAACTTCCGTGTTTCTTGGGAACGGCAAAGCAGTTCCATTTCTTCACACTCCGCTTCTTCCAGGCGGCGCTTTTTCTCCCGAAAGAGGCGGGTCTGCTGTTTCCGCTTCTGTTTGTAACGTTCCACGTTCTGTCGAGTCCCTTGCTGCAGCATTACCGCCCTCGCTGCGTTCTTCTCCTCCAAAACCGTTCTGCACTCTTCGTCGAACCATTCGTTTCGTCGATTCCGTTCCACGTACCCGATGGTGCTCTCGGCTGCATCGTTGATAGCTGCTTTCACTGTACTCCAGCAGTCCTCTAGAGGGGCCTCATCGAGCTCGCCCTCGTCTGGCAACGCGGCTTCGAGATTCTGCGCGTATGCTGAGGCGACATCCGGTTGCTTCAGTCGCTCTAGGTTGTACCGTGGCGGTCGCCGGTACCGTACATTGTTGATGACGGAGAGTTTTGGGCGCAGTTTGACCATCACCAGATAGTGGTCGGAGTCGATATTGGCGCCACGATAGGTCCTGACGTCGATAATGTCGGAGAAGTGCCGTCCGTCAATCAGAACGTGGTCGATTTGAGATTCCGTCTGCTGTGGTGATCTCCAGGTGTAACGATAAGGGAGGCTGTGTTGGAAAAAGGTGCTACGTATGGCCATATTTTTGGAGGCGGCGAAATCAATGAGTCGTAGGCCGTTTTCGTTCGTTTGCTGGTGGGCGCTAAACTTACCAATCGTCGGTCTGAATTCCTCCTCCTGGCCTACCTGAGCGTTCAAATCTCCTATGATGATCTTGACGTCGTGGCTTGGGCAGCGGTCGTACTCGCGTTCGAGCTGCGCGTAAAATGCGTCCTTGTCATCATCAGTACTTCCGGAGTGTGGGCTGTGCACGTTTATTATGCTGAAGTTGAAGAAACGGCCCTTGATCCTCAACCTGCACATTCTTTCGTCGATCGGCCACCAACCGATCACGCGCCTCTGCATATCACCCATCACGATGAAAGCTGTTCCCAGCTCGCGTGTGTTGCCGCAGCTCTGGTAGATGGTATGATTACCTCTAAACGTTCGCACCATGGATCCTGTCCAACACACCTCCTGCAGCGCTACGATGCCGAACCCGCGGTCCTTCAGTAGATCGGCGAGTATGCGGGTGCTCCCAATGAAGTTGAGAGATCGGCAGTTCCACGTACCGAGTTTCCAATCGCAAGTCCTTTTTGTTCGCTGGGGTCGTTGCCGTTGGTCTCGGTTCGTATTATTCTGTTGCTGATTTTCCGTTACAATGGGTTTTTACGGCTGGCTCGTAGGGTCTGACACCAACCCCCTACTTTCCGGAGGACCATAGTGCACAGTTGAGCTTAGAGTCCTTCCCTGGCACTCGGACGTAGATCAGCCGCCCCTAACATGGGGATCAGACGCTGTTGTGAGCCGCTCCTCCTGGAGAACAGACGCTCAGGTTTGCCGAAGCAAACCCCCCCTTCCCTGTCAGCCTACGACCAAAGGTCCCACCGGGGTTGGTTACCCGATCTTCCCTAAGGTTGCTCATAGTTTCCGGCCGGTACCGCGTGGAGGTAGGGATAGGAGTTGCTGGGCAGAGGCTAGTGGATCACAATGGGATCTGAATTGCGCAGCATACCCAGCCTTTACCGTGCCAAAGTCGGCCATTGTGGCGGCCATTTTGGGATTCTAACAAGTCTGTCCTTAAGAATATGGCCAAAACTGCGGCAGTGCTTCTGTTTTGGCCAGTGCCACTTTTAATATAAAAATCAACTATTGGCTTGATTTCTGCATTTTTCCTTCAAAATATAAATTGAAACCTTTCATTTGACACATTGGTTGTTTTCATAGGATTATTGATTATTTTTATAAAAATGATTTCCCTTAGACTGGTCAAAACCGGTGCCCGCACCCTATAACCACCTAAAATTTATCAAAATCTGCTCTCCTTTCCTTCCAGACTACTGTACGTCACCACCCTGGACGGTCGCCTGTCCGCGCTAGACCTCATGAACGGTGGCACCCTCCTATGGAGCGTAGAAACCGGTCCCGGTGCTCTCCTATCGTCCAGCATTCACCGCCTGGAGCTGACCAACAACGGCAAATGGGTCCGCATGATACCGTCCCTGAGCGGAGGCCTGTACAAGTTCGACGGCGACACCATCGAACCCATTCCGTTCAGTGCGGAAGATCTGCTCAAGTCGTCGTTCAAGTTTTCCGACGACTTGGTCATTTCCGGTGGGAAGGAAACCCGCTCGTACGGGGTGTCGACGCGCACCGGTCAGCTGATCTACGAGTGCACGATGCGAGGCTGTCGGAACGCGACGGAGATTATGGAGGACAGTGTGAAGAATGGTCCACCGCGGGAGGGGACGGAAGCGATTCTGCAGCATGATCCGCTGCAGGACGACGTGGTGGTCATTCGAAGGCAGACGCAAACGGTGCGAGCGGTCGAATCGAGGACCGGAAGCGAGCGGTGGAACTTCAGCATTGGACATCACGAGTTGGAAATGCTGAAGAATGAGGATTGCCGAGGCGGTGGCGGAAATGACGCGCTGGATCCGTCCATTCTGGATTTGGAACTGAAGGTTGTGATCCCGGAGGGAGTGGTGTTTGCCGTGAAGCGGTCGGAACCGGGAGTGACCGTGTGGCAGCACAAGTTTGACCACCCGATTGTAAGTGCCTGGAGGGCCGGGGATAAGACTGCACTGAGGAGTGTGGATTTGTTTCGGGGAGCGGATTGGTTGTGGAATGGAAATGGACAGCCGTCGATTGGAAGTGAAGAGAAGGGCAGCAACGGAATGATTAATCCTTCGTTATACTTGGGAATGCACCAGAGGCAGTTGTACATCCAGGAATCGACGGCCTTGATGGTACGACAAGCTACAGATGCGCAGACCGTTTTACTGACGGACGAGGGAAAATTCCCGATGATCCCTTGGAAGCCGTATCCGGCAAGACTTAAGGTGACTGGATACATTACAGATGGAAGTGACCAAGGACAAAATCCAGATGATAAGGAGTACGCTGAATCGACGGCAATTGCACGGTCGGTTCTGTATCAATCGGGTTATGTAAACGGTGATGGATTTTTCCTTTTTACGCCGGAAGACTTGGACCGCAAGGATCACGAACTGTGTTCGAACAGCTCCTCGACTCCGGCTATAGCAGATGAAGAAAGATCGAGGAATGAGAGTTCAATTTTTGACTTTGCAATGGATCCGGATGCTCCAATGAAGGTCATCATCATCTCGGTTCAATTCTATTGGATGGAGATTATGGTCATATTAACGACGACTGCTTTCCTGTTGAATGTAATGCTTCGACTCAAAAGAGAGAAAGAAATCGTGGTGTTTGTGGAACGGCAAGTGGAAGTTCCGGTTCCGATGGCGGTTGAGGCCACAGAGGAAGAATTTGCACCACTGGAGGCAGCGGCACGGATCATGGGAGGCAGAAGTCTTTCAGAGTCAAACAGCGACAATTTCGTCTCGCGCTTCCAGGAGGATTTTGATTTGGTACAGTGCCTGGGCAAGGGAGGGTTTGGAGTAGTGTTCGAGGTCAAGAATAAACTGGACGACTGTCACTATGCCATCAAAAGAGTGGTCCTTCCGAATAAGCAGGAATCTAAGGATCGTGTCATGCGAGAGGTTAAGACCTTGGCCCACTGTGAACACAGCAATATTGTGAGATATTTTCATGCCTGGACAGAGACGCCACCTCCCGGATGGCAAGAAAGTCAGGACAAGATTTGGATCCAGAGGAATTGTCTGTCGACTTCGATCGATATCGAAACACCGACGGAAACTTCTCCGCCGAATTCAAAGTTCATTCCAACAAGCCAGAGCAGCATTTCCGGAGCAAAGTACAATCATCAGCGACATCATTCCACTGGCCAGCAACCTTGGATGACGAAGCTTCCGGAGCCCATTTTTTCAATGTCCAACGTCGGGACAGATCAATCCAGCAGTAGCTCTTTCATCCAGTTCCGAGCCGACCCAGGCGAATCCCTGAGAAGTGAAACTAACGATGATTCCTTCCAAATTGAGTTCAAACATGACACCGAAGATGCCGCAGCTGGTGGCGATTCCTCGGATATTGTTTTCAAGGAGCCTTCACAGGACGAAACGTCAAAAAGTCACCATGTGATATCCATCGTCGACACTCCGCAAAAACCGGACATCCACAAACTACGAAAGAATCGTCATCGTCGGCCATTATCACTTGACCTGACCAGTACCGGACGTGTCATTCGGCAGGCCTCGACGAACACCCGGTCCCAAATGGTAGACGTTACAAGCACTGGCCCAGCTTCCACCGCTGGCAACTCTACCGTCAACAGCAAAATCTATCTCTACATCCAGATGCAACTATGCCAAAAGCAATCGCTCAAAGAGTGGCTCTCATTGAACGACCTTCCTGCGCGCCAGAACCGGATCATTCCGATCTTTGAGCAGATCGTGGACGCCGTGGAGTATGTCCACTTGAAAAAATTGATCCACAGGGACCTGAAACCAAGCAATATTTTCTTCTCGCTCGACGGCCGCATCAAAATCGGCGACTTTGGACTGGTCACGGATTCAGGTGACCTGCAGTACGACAAAGACAACAACCTACCGGGAATGGACCCGGTAGGAGCTAAAAAGGAACGCCATACCCGACAAGTGGGTACCCAGCTGTACATGTCGCCGGAGCAGCAGCGAGGTCTACCTTACAACTACAAGGTGGACATCTTCTCGTTGGGGTTGATCCTGTTCGAGCTGCTGCAAACTTTCGGAACCGAGATGGAGCGCATCTGCACTCTGAAGGACGTCCGGAAGTGCAAATTCCCACCAAAGTTTGAGGAGACCTATCCGAATGAGGTGAGTGGCTTCCTTCTAAATCATCATCATAGATAGGTACCTAATACGAAGTCTTTGAAACCTCTTTTACATCAGCTCATCCATTTCCACGACTACTATTTTAATATTCAAAGCATCATCGCATTTACATTCTACTTTCCTCTCTAATCCCACTTCCTCTTATAATTTCAGTATCAACTCCTGAAGCTGATGCTTTCGACGGAACCCGCCAAGCGGCCAACTACTTACGGCATCAAGGCGCGGCCTCCCCTGAAGCGCTTCCCCTCGAGCAAATCCACTCCACAGCTAGGGCAATCGCCTACCGCCGCCGCCGCCACCCCGATAACGCCGGAAGCAGCCGATGCTGATGATCTCCACCGGCACAGCCTTTCCGATTGCTCCGACAACAGCGAGTGGCACTTCGAGCTGCCGCCCTGGCGAAAGGATAGCCGATCCGCCACCAGTTCCAGCACCAACTCCGGAGGCAATCAGAATCAAATATTTTTCTGAGCAAATGATCTCGCCGCCGCCGGACAATCCGAAGTGCTCTGGAGTGGAGTCGAGCGTGTCAAAGACGTTATTTAATTAAGTTATTGTGCAGCGAAATTATACATGTTAGAAAACCAGTTTCTAGTATTAAGGAAAAAAGTCATTTCCAGTGAACCCCTACTTCAGCGCATGTCGTTTTTGTTGGAAGGATTTGTAATATTCACTATTAGAACGAAAAACTAATAAAATTTTAAAACATGACTTACATTGCTTTACTTCCTCCCAGAAAATCAACATCCTACTTCTTCGCGCGTTTGCCTTCGCCCTTCTTCGGTGGGGCTTTTCCTCGCAGTGCCCGCAGTCGTTTCATTTCCTCCTTGAAGTCCTGATGTTCGTCCCGAAACAGA
>NC_085138.1:22086939-22154439 GCF_035046485.1 Aedes albopictus
TCATCATCATCATCATCATCATCATCATCATCATCATCATCATCATCATCATCATCATCATCATCATCATCATCATCATCATCATCATCATCATCATCATCATCATCATCATCATCATCATCATCATCATCATCATCATCATCATCATCATCATCATCATCATCATCATCATCATCATCATCATCATCATCATCATCATCATCATCATCATCATCATCATCATCATCATCATCATCATCATCATCATCATCATCATCATCATCATCATCATCATCATCATCATCATCATCATCATCATCATCATCATCATCATCATCATCATCATCATCATCATCATCATCATCATCATCATCATCATCATCATCATCATCATCATCATCATCATCATCATCATCATCATCATCATCATCATCATCATCATCATCATCATCATCATCATCATCATCATCATCATCATCATCATCATCATCATCATCATCATCATCATCATCATCATCATCATCATCATCATCATCATCATCATCATCATCATCATCATCATCATCATCATCATCATCATCATCATCATCATCATCATCATCATCATCATCATCATCATCATCATCATCATCATCATCATCATCATCATCATCATCATCATCATCATCATCATCATCATCATCATCATCATCATCATCATCATCATCATCATCATCATCATCATCATCATCATCATCATCATCATCATCATCATCATCATCATCATCATCATCATCATCATCATCATCATCATCATCATCATCATCATCATCATCATCATCATCATCATCATCATCATCATCATCATCATCATCATCATCATCATCATCATCATCATCATCATCATCATCATCATCATCATCATCATCATCATCATCATCATCATCATCATCATCATCATCATCATCATCATCATCATCATCATCATCATCATCATCATCATCATCATCATCATCATCATCATCATCATCATCATCATCATCATCATCATCATCATCATCATCATCATCATCATCATCATCATCATCATCATCATCATCATCATCATCATCATCATCATCATCATCATCATCATCATCATCATCATCATCATCATCATCATCATCATCATCATCATCATCATCATCATCATCATCATCATCATCATCATCATCATCATCATCATCATCATCATCATCATCATCATCATCATCATCATCATCATCATCATCATCATCATCATCATCATCATCATCATCATCATCATCATCATCATCACTCCCCCAGCACATCCGGTGGGAAATCTCACTCTCCCATCCGACTTCCACGTTTGGTATTTCTGCTAGAGAAACTCTCTCCCCCCAGCAGATCCGGTGGGAAATCTCACTCTCCCATCCGGCAGAAGCGCTCGCACTTCCACATTTGGTGCTTCTGCTGGAGAAACTCTCTCCCCCAGCAGATCCGGTGGGAAACCTCACTCTCCCATCCGGCGGAAGCGCTCGTACTTCCGCATTTGGTGTTTCTGCTGAAGAAACTCTCTCCCCCAGCAGATCCGGTGGGAAATCTCACTCTCCCATCCGGCATAAGCGCTCGCACTTCCACGTTTGGTATTTCTGCTGGAGAAACTCTCTCCCCCAGCAGATCCGGTGGGAAATCTCACTCTCCCATCCGGCGGAAGCGCTCGCACTTCCACGTTTGGTATTTCTGCTGGAGAAACTCTCTCCCCCAGCAGATCCGGTGGGAAATCTCACTCTCCCATCCGGCGGAAGCGCTCGTACTTCCACATTTGGTGTTTCTGCTGGAGAAACTCTCTCCCCCAGCAGATCCGGTGGGAAATCTCACTCTCCCATCCGGCATAAGCGCTCGCACTTCCACATTTGGTGTTTCTGCTGGAGAAACTCTCTCCCCCAGCAGATCCGGTGGGAAACCTCACTCTCCCATCCGGCATAAGCGCTCGCACTTCCACGTTTGGTATTTCTGCTGGAGAAACTCTCTCCCCCAGCAGATCCGGTGGGAAATCTCACTCTCCCATCCGGCGGAAGCACTCGCACTTCCACATTTGGTGTTTCTGCTGGAGAAACTCTCTCCCCCAGCAGATCCGGTGGAAAACCTCACTAAATCACATTTCACTACCGATTGCGCCATGTCGTATTCGAAATCTAATATTATTATTTACAAAAACAAAATTCTAATTCTACGTCGACCGTTCTTTGTAACACTCGTCATATAACTGAAGGGAAATTTATATCGATCCGTTCGCTTCTTTTTCTTCCCTTGAGTTCATTTCAGTATCTGTCATCAATACACACTCAACGTAAACTACGTAAAGGTGATTCGATTTTACTCATTACTATCCGCCTCGTATTCACTACAGGGTGGTTCAAAATTTTGAAATCTGTTGATTATGGAAAGCATGTAAAAATAATCGATAATAAGCTATCACGATGTGCTTTCTGAACGTAGGTTTTGATTAACCTTTTTATTTGGGGGTTCTTAAATCATGTATTGGTATTGAAATAAACTATAATTGTGTATTTGTTGCTGTTAGGGTGGTCCAATATCTTCAAAACTACATAAATCATTAGAAAAAATCGTTTACCTACGTTTTCTTTCAATGGATCAATTTAGATACACACCAATATTGGCTGACAAGACGTGGTCTATTCTCAGGGACTGCCCATAGACCACGTGACATTTTACGGTGGGTGCACGGAGGTGTGTTAATTCAATTGTTATAGGGTCAGATAGTCTAATACAGTGGTTTTTCGATTTTATCACGGTCAAAAAAAATTTTACCGTGAATTCAGCGAAACCGTGAATTTGGCGAAATGAAAAATAAATGAAATTTTTCTGTTAAAAATCAATAAACTGCAAAATGTTTGAATCGTAATTCACAGCTTTAGTAATTTATCAATGAATGTATTGTTCAGGCGCTGTCCATGCACTACAGAGACCCATTTCGGGTAACATCCAACAACCATCTCCCCCTGTAGACTTTCGTTCTAACAAAATTTTGAATGTTTTTATGGACCGAAGACTTTATCCAGATCTACCCCATCCCCCCTCTCCCTTGAAGTCTACGTAGTTTATGTACGGACCAATCGTGTTTCGCAGTCAAGACTTACAAGGACATTGTACTATTCTCGCGCTTAGTATCATACAGGCGTTTATACAATGATTGATTTGTTCTTCAATTTTCTCTTTTGTTAATAACTTAGCTAGCAAATTATTTTCGGTTGTTTTCGTTGTTCTAGAAGCTTGTCCTAGTCGTCCATCACCGAAACATACCAAGATATTATCCAAACATTGAACGTATTTCTCGGAATAATCCGAAGAGAAAATCGATGAAGAAAAAACGATCATTGTAGATATGCCCGTATGATACCAAGCGCGAGAATTAAAGAAGTTTTTTAGTAGATTATCGAAAGTCTCTTTTATATATGTAGCTGTAAGAAATAATCAGAAAATTTACTAAATGGAATTGCATTTATTTCAATGAACGAGGTAATGGAAACTGAAGCAGCAATCATGAACGTGAAGAAACAAAAAATAGTAATCTTGTCAAATTTACTGTGAATTGTCTTCTAAAGTTTATTCGTCAAATCTTCAAAGTTTCCATAATCTAACTAATCGTTTTTATATGAATTGCTTCCCTACCGGTTTTCATTAATTAGACATTTACAATCTTTATTTTTGAAATGGTAAATGTGCAATGACCAAAAAAAGTCATCAAAATAAAAATAAAATATTAATAATTTGTGAAAATTATTTACTCGGTTTTATATTTACTCTGAGATTTAAAACCTCTGTTCAAAGAAACCTATTCCCACATTTTTCTCAAATATTCCAGACTTTGAAAAGCGCAAATAAGAAGTTTCACAATCAGGGCCTGTCTAAAAAACTACTTAGATTATTAGGAGAGGAGGGTTCCTGACCAAAGTCTACGCTTCATACAAATTTCGATAATTTTGTATGAACAAAAGTCTATGAGGGGGTCTCAGATGGCCAAACATTAGTCTATGCAGATCATGGACAACGCCTAACATTTTTATGTTGATTTCGCTATGTTTTACAAAAGGCGTGATAAAAGCGAAACGAAAAGCGTGATAAAATCGAGAGTGAATTTGGCGAGTAGTGAATAAAATGACTAGTGATAAAACCGAAACGCCACTGTATTGTGAACTGCGTAAAATTTGATTTGCTTTTTGACGAATTTCGCACCAACTCGTCTTCGGGGTTGGCAGCACCCCCTCAGAATGTTATGAAATTTTGTAGGTTTCAAGACTTTACCTTTTCAAGCAACTTTGCGTATTTTGTTTTTTCAAAACTAACCTAGACTAACATTTAAAAAGAGTCAAAGTTCTTTAACCGTTTTTTTTTTCACAAAAAATAACTCGAATATGATAAGATGTACGAAAAAGTGATGTATGGGAGACATTTAGAAAATTGTCCAAGCTTTCATGAAAAAATATTTTAAAAATTCTAAATACATTTTTACAAGCTAAAAAATATATTTTTAAAATTAAAAGTCAATTTACAGAAAATGCCCACTTTTTTATGTTTTGAAATTTTTTTTCCAAGAAAGTCAATATTGTTGCCTAACTTTCCTCCATACATCACAAGATGGGCACTTTTAAGGAAAAAAAGTTTTTCTAACAAAAACTTTTTCATGTTAGTTTTTTTAGCGTGTTGCGCATTAGCCGTTTTTTTTCACAAAAAATATAACTCGAATATGATAAGTTGTACAAAAAAGTGATGTATGGGGGACTTTTAGGGAATTGTCCAAGCTTTCAAGAAAACATATTTAAAAAATATAAAAAAATGTTTTACACGCTAAAAAATATCTTTTCAAAATTAAAAGTCAATTTACAGAAAAAGCTCACTTTTTTATGTTTTGAATTTTTTTTCCCAAGAAAGACAATAAAGTTGCCAAACTTTCCTCCATACATCACAAGATGGGCACTTTTAAGGAAAAATTTTTTTTCTAAAAAAAACTTTTTCATGTTATTTTTTTTGCGTGTTATGCATTAACTCGTACAGTAATGTATCCAGAATCCTAATGACAATCCATCAAAACTTAATGGGCTCAACTACTTTTTTAATATCTTAACGTGCTTGACATTGAAAACGTGCTTGATATTGGAAAGGGTTCAAGACAAATTTGCTTTTAGGGTTTTATATCAATGAAAACGCTTGTGTATTGATGAAATATGTACATATGTATATGTGTATTCAATTATTTTCTTTTCTACAATATATGCATCCTTCTTTTATACATTCTATTGTAACGTTTTTTGAATATTAGATCTTTAGTCTATCCTAAACAAAGTAAACTTTTTTAGATTATCTTTTGAATTCGAAAACTTCTTCGCTTCAATTTGATTTTCAGAAATTGGCACAAATGAATGAAATTTTTGTGTACCAGGTATTGTTTTTACGTGACTGTATGTGTATAGTTCTTCAAGTTCATCCGTCATTTTTGCATATTGTTCATTTGAAATAAAGCAGAAATTCAATTTTGTTATATGTATATCTGACTGTTTAACTGCCCAGTCATACAGTTCTCGAGGAGTTGTGATTGTGTTTCCATAATCTCGAGCAAGACTTGCTCGTTTTGCCATTCGCTTGAGAGTACCTCCAATAGCGTCACATGGACATTTGCCATGTGAAGTTGCGAAGAAGTGCCATTCTGTTTCCAATCCATAATTGGACCGAAAACTGCACAAACTGGCAATTTTTTTTTGTTCTTATAATGAGCTGCTGCTCCATGAGTAATTTTTGAGAAATCAATCGATTGTTTAATGAAATCCAGTAGTTTTGATATAAATAACTGAACTGCTGTTGTATCGTGTGTAAGTACTTCAGATATTATTATAAAGCTCAAGTTTTCCAACTTATTTTCTTTTCTGTAGTACACTTCAAAAGGGTGAATGGTAGCTTGAGAATTATTCCAATGGTAACCTTGAGCTGAATTTTGAATGATAAATGAATAATTTTCTGAAAGTCACAAATTGTTAATACTTCACCCTGTTTAAAAGATTATTTTTTATCCCGCAAAAATGAGGATTGTTCTTTATAAATGAAATCATGAGTTATAAGCTTATCAACTTTTTCTACAAAATACGGAACAAACTCGTCTATAGTCTTAGTAATAGTTTCCAAATTGCATCGATCAGTGGTTAGCCATTGTTGAAATAAAACCGATTCTTTATCATTCGCTTCTAGGGGCTGTCCATTAATTACGTAAGGGTTTATAGGGGGAGGGGGGGTTTGAGAAATCTTACGCGCCATACAAAAATATTTGGCTTTCCATACAAAAAATCTTACAAGGGGGGGAGGGGGTGTCGAAAAATCGCAAAAATTCCCTTACGTAATTAATGGACAGCCCCTAATGATGTTAGTTCACTGGTTCTAGGCACACAATAATACAATTTCAGCAAACAGAATGCTGTTTTAAGCATTCAGATATCAAAACAAGCTGAGAAACAGGTTCTATTCCAGTTGGGATGTAACGCCAAGAAAAAGAAGGCACCCAATCAAACAAATTTGTAATGCCCATTGAGTATTATTAAATGGGTATAAGGATTCTTGATACATCCTGTACAAGTTAATGCGCAACACGCTAAAAAAAATAACATGAAAAAGTTTTTGTTAGAAAAACTTTTTTTCCTTAAAAGTGCCCATCTTGTGATGTATGGAAGAAAGTTAGGCAACAATATTGACTTTCTTGGAAAAAAAAATTCAAAACATAAAAAAGTGGGCATTTTCTGTAAATTGACTTTTAATTTTAAAAATATATTTTTTAGCGTGTAAAAATGTATTTAGAATTTTTAAAATATTTTTTCATGAAAGCTTGGACAATTCTCTAAAAGTCCCCCATACAACACTTTTCTATAGGTCTTGTCATTTTTGAGTTACATCGATTTTTAAAAAAAATTTCAAAAAAAAGTTAGGCCCTCTTCAAATGTTGCTCTTGAAAATTTTCGAAAATTTAAGTATGCAAAGTTGCTTATAAAAACCAAGTCTTTATGCCCACCAAGTTTCATTCGATTCTGAGAGGGTGTTGCCAACCACTGGTTGAGTTGGCGCGAAATTCGTCTTTTATCAATCTCGTTTTAACAACTTCATATATACTCTTTCGAGTTTGGGTTGTAAGGTACATTGATCCCTGGTATCACTTGTCGAAGCAACCGAAACAACCCTATCGATAAAGAATTGGCAATTCATATTCGCAATATTGAAGGGAGTTTTTGATAAACGATCATCAGAGATCGGTAATCATATTTATGAACAGTAGAGTTCCAGCAAATATTTTCAAAATCTTTATCACTGTGTGTCGTTCAGTAGAAATGTGTTTAACGAAACTGCATGAATAACATACAATAAAACTTCAAGTTTAAAAAACCTATATAAGGGGTTTCACTAGAGAGCGTAAAATGTTCGTTTCATAAAAATGCGATTAAAATATTCAAAGATTACCTTGGTGATCGCGACGTTTACGCAGAAAAATATTGAACGTAGCATTCAACGCCGTTTAGTGAATTCCTTTTATATTTTATTGATGTTTGTTGCATTGAACTGTAGCTGTGCGTGTAGTAAAGAAACACGTTGATGTCAACGAATTTGCGTCACTATATATTAAAACTTCGATAGAAGTTCGTGAAGAGATTGCTTCCAAGGATATTGAACATTTCTAACGATTAAGATGAATCGAAGAAACGACAAGTTTAAGAAAATCAATGAGCAATGGTTTGTAGTTATTATTACATGTTTTCACTGTTGTTTTTGTCTTTCTTTTATTTTGAAGGTTCAAAGAGTTAGTTGTATCTGGTGATGCAACATGTGGATAATGTCTAAGAAAAAAAGGCTTATTCATACTTAGTCATCACTCCATTCCTCTCCAGCTTACTGTTTTCAACTGGAGCTCCCACCTTCTTGTGTTTTTCTGCCAAAAAATAAAATAATATTTTAAAAAAATAATAAAAAAAAAATGTTAAAGCTGTGGCCATTACATTATCAGACACACCCAAACCACCTCACCACCCCCCCCCCCCCCTCTCTTACAAGAATGAAAACTACACTACATTGATAGTATTCTGAAGTTTTGAATTTGAACAATGTTAAGATAAAATTTAGACTTCAAACAATATCACTTCCTCCACAACCATGCGGCTCCATTGTGACCTGATAAAAAAAAAAAAAATTTTTTTGCGCTTAGCGCAAAAATGCGCAAACAGTGACCTATATGGCCAAAAACTAGACAAAATTGCACGTCAGATCCGTGATACGGCGTCGTTTTCTGATGTTTCCTAAACAAGTACTGGATCTCTTTGATACGAAGTTTTTCTCCAAAATTTCATAAAAGTCAATATGTTTGCATATTGTAAAAACATGATAATTTTGTGATTGAATTCCAAACAATCCCTGAAATGTAATGGTTATTCATACCCAAAAACACAAAAAATATTGTCACATTATTCAAGTCTTCCTAACTTTTACAACGAACTCATGAAGGAAGCTCATAAAATAAAGACAATGAATACTAATATTGTAGCACATAAAACTTCAACTTTGAAAAAATCTACAAGACTCAATTTTCGACCAAATGACTTGAAAATTTGGGGTTTTCTTAGTTAAAGTATCTATAATGAAAGAAAAATGTTAGAAAAATAAAATATTGAAGTCGATTTTTGAGGTTTTGTCCGGCTTCCGGCCACTGTGCGACGGCTCGTTCGGAGAAGATTCCCGAAAAAGGGGTGTCTAAAATTAACCCATCCACGCCGCCGCCAGAATTAGTCTTGAGTGACCCCGTATGAAGAAGTTGATTCCCTGCTGACGGCGACGACGACGACCAAATCGTTCCCAGTAGTGGTGGTAAAAGATTTAGTTTCCCCTTCATCCCGCGGCAGTCCTGGTTCCTATATCAACTGTACTGGTGTATGGTGGATTTGTGCTGTCTCCTGCTGATGTCGTTGACAAAGCTGCTGAGCGTATTGTCGCTGCACGGATATAGCGGTTGTCACGTGTACAGCCGCCGTTGTTCGAAAATAGGACTTCAGCACGCGAGAGGTAAGCACGCAACATGCTACCACGACCACCATCATCAGCGAGTTTGATTGCGCGCTGGATTGAACCGACGACGACGACGTTGATTTTCTGCGTGAGCGTGTGGCACAAGTCAGCACACGGAAGGATGCTCAGAATTTGATACTGATGGGAATTACATTGATCACAATTACTGCGGGTACACTATGCAAGTGCGTATACCTACGTAATTTTATTTGGTAACTGGGAAAAGGACTTTTATGAGAAGAAAATAAAATTTGAAGCGATGACAAAGACCGCAAGCTAAGAGTTGTGTGTTAAGCTGGTAGTGCAGCCTGGGCACTGTTGTCCTTCTGACTTCAGCTAGATTGAAGAGGTACGTCCCGAGCGTCTGTTGACCAAGGAGGTGCGGCTCAAACAGCGTTTGTTCTGGAAATGCTCTTCCACCGAAAGCTTTACCTTAGGTGGCAGCCCCACCACGATGGATAGGGGACCTTAGACTAACAACCTACTGTTCTCGAATCTCAAAAACCGTTACAGAAACCGAAAATAAAAGATTACGAACTGATTCAACGGCAATGACTTTTAGCGCGAAACAATGGACAAGAATTGGAACTTGAAATGTATCAACCCTTCCCCAGCAGGGTAAACTGGTACAACTCAGCGAAGTCCGGTGGCCGAACTTTGGAGAACATAGATTGGCATCGGGTCAAATTCTACTACACTCTGGCCTACGAGCCTCGCCACCGTGGAGTTGGTTTCCTGTTTAGCGCTCACTTCCACGCTGCGCTTATGAAGTGGGAACCTATCAAGGAGAGGATGATTGTAGCCAGATTCAGAACACGGGTACGAAACCTTACCATGATCCAATGTTACGCGCCAACCGATGCTGCCGAAATGCAAGACAAGGAGAACTTCTACAGTCAACTGAATGCTGTCGTGGACAAGATTCCGAAAAGTGATATCACGCGAACGTTGGTTCCGACAACTCGGACTATGAGCACGTCATGGGACGCCATGGTCTCAGAGAAATAAGCGAGAACGGTGAGCTGTTTGCCAAAGTTTTAGGGCATTGGGGGAACAAAGTGACATGGGTTTCCCGTGATGGCGTTACGGAAAATCAAATCGACCACATCTGCATCAGCCGAAAATGGAGACGGAGCCTCCTTAATGTACCTACGGAACGAACATAGCGCCGACATTGCGTCCGACCATCATCTAATCGGCGAGATCCGACTGCGCATTGCCAGGATACAGCGACAGGAGGAGAAAATCGGATACCGGTTCAACACATACCAACTGGAAGACGCTGCGGTGAAAAGGTCCTTTGTCGAGGACCTAGAGAACCGTGCTGCGAATATTCCGGAAGGTGGAAGCGTAGAAGATCAATGGAGCGCCATCATAAACGCCTTCATCGCCACAGGCGAGAATAATTTGGGTGAGGCACATGCCCAGAGAAAGCAGTGGATCACAGATGATACCTGGAGGATGATAGAGGACCGAAGGAATGCCAGAGCTGCGATAGAGCGAGCGAAAACACGAAGAGCCAAAGCCGTAGCCCGTCAGAATCCCTTTGACTAGAACTAATTCCGCAGTATTGTAGCAGCTTTTCGGTCTTTTGGTTCAAAATTTAATGGAATATTCCACTTTTTTTAAATGCCGCATTGTGTAGTGTCCCCGCAACTTCAACATCGTGACGTTGCAGGAACTTTGTTGGACTGGACAGAAAGTGTGGAAAAGCGGGCATCGAGCGGCTACCTTCTACCAAAGCTGTGGCACCACCAATGAACTGGGAACAGGATTTATAGTTTTGGGCAAGATGCGACAACGTGTGATCGGATGGCAACCGATCAACGCAAGGATGTGCATGTTGAGAGTTAAGGGCCGTTTCTTCAACTACAGCATCATCAACGTCCACTGCCTACACGAAGGGAGACCCGATGACGAGAAAGAAGCGTTCTACGCGCAGTTGGAGCAAACATACGATGGTTGCTCGCCGCGTGACGTGAAAATCGTTGTCGGCGACATGAACGCGCAGGTAGGAAGGGAGGAAATGTACAGACCGGTAATCGGGCGCAACAGCCTGCACGCCGTATCGAATGATAACGGCCAGCGATGCGTAAACTTTGCAGCCTCCCGTGGTATGGTAGTCCGAAGCACCTTCTTCCCCCGCAAAGATATCCACAAAGCCACCTGGAGATCACCCGACCATCAAACAGAAAACCAAATCGACCACGTTCTAATCGACGGTAAATTCTTCTCGGATATAACCAATGTCCGCACATACCGCAGTGCGAATATAGATTCGGATCACTACTTAGTCGCTGTATGCATGCGCTCAAAACTTTCGACAGATATCACCACGCGTCGAAGTCGAACGCCGCGGCTCAACATCGAGCAACTTCGTAACGTAGAAGTGGCTCAAGACTACGCGCAGCAGTTAGCAGTGGCCCTACCAACGGAAGAGCAGCTTGGCGCAGCTACACTTGAAGATGGCTGGAGGGACATCCGATCCGCCATAGGTAGTACCTCGGCTACAGCACTAGGCTTCGCTACTCCGAATCACAGAAACGACTGGTACGACGGTGAATGTGAACAGTTGAAAAACGAGAAGAATGCAGCATGGGCGAGAGTGCTGCAACACCGTACGAGAGCGAATGAGGCACGTTACAGACAGGCGCGGAACAGGCAGAACTCAGTCTTCCGGATGAAGAAGCGCCAGCAGGAAGAACGAAATCGCGAAGCGATGGAAGAGCTGTACCACGCTAAGGACACCCGAAAGTTCTACGAGAAGCTGAACCGCTCGCGCATAGGCTTTGTGCCACTAGCCGACAAGTGCCGAGATAATCACGGGAATATTCTCACGAGCGAGCGTGAGGTGATCGAGAGGTGGCGGCAGCATTACGATGAGCACCTCAATGGAGACGTTGCAAGCACCGAACGTGGCGCGGTAACAGATCTAGGAGTACGTGCGCAGGACGAAAGATTTCCAGCCCCTAACCTCCAAGAGATTGAGGAGGAGGTTGGCCAGGTGAAAACAACAAAGCCGCTGGGGCAGATCAACTACAAAGCGAGTTTCTAAAATACGATGGAGAAGCACTGGTAGAGCTACATTGGGCCATTACCAAGATTTGGGAGGAGGAAATATTATCGAAGGAGTGGATGGAAGGTTTCGCATCTACAAAGAGGGCGATAAGTTGGATTGCGGAAGTTATCGCGCGATCACACTAGTGAGCGCTGCGGCGCTGCCTACAAGGTACTTTCTCCAATTTTATGCCACCGAATATCACCGATTGCAAGAGAGTTCGTGGGGCAATATCAGGCTGGATTCATGGGTGAACGCGCTACAACGGACCAGATGTTCGCCATCCGCCAGATGTTGCAGAAATGCCGCGAATACAACGTGCCCACACATCACTTGTTCATCGATTTCAAATCGGCGTATGATACAATCGATTCGAGACCAGCTATGGCAGATTATGCACGAATACGGATTCCCGGATAAACTGATACGGTTGATCAAGGCGACGATGGATCGAGTGATGTGCGTAGTTCGAGTATCAGGGACACTCTCGAGTCCCTTCGAATCTCGCAGAGGGCTACGGCAAGGTGATGGTCTTTCGTGCTTGCTGTTCAACATTGCTTTGGAGGGTGTAATAAGAAGAGCGGGGATAAACACGAGTGGGACGATTTTACCGAAGTCCGTTCAGCTGCTTGGTTTCGCCGATGATATTGATATTATTGCTCGTAAATTTGAGACGATGGCGGAAACGTACATCTGACTAAGGAGTGAAGCCAGGCGAATCGGATTAGTCATTAATGTGTCGAAGACAAAGTACATGATGGCAAAGGGCTCCAGGGAGGAATCACCGCGCCCGCCACCCCTAATTCATATCGACGGAACTTCTCTCTCTCTCTTCTTGGCGTAACGTCCTCATTGGGACAAAGCCTGCTTCTCAGCATAGTGTTCTATGAGCATTTCCACAGTTATTAACTGAGAGCTTCCTCTGCCAATGACCATTTTGCATGCGTATATCGTGTGGCAGGCACGAAGATACTCTATGCCCAAGGAAGTCAAGGAAATTTCCTTTACGAAAAGATCCTGGATCGACCGGGAATCGAACCCGTCACCCTCAGCATGGTCATGCTGAATACCCGTGCGTTTACCGTCTCGGCTATATGGGCCCTTCGACGGGACTTGGAGAAGGCGAATGAACCACGAGTTGCATCAGCTACTGAGAGAACCAACCATCGTCCATACCGCGAAAATCGGCAGGCTACGGTGGACGGGTCACATCATCAGGATGTTGGATAGCAACCCGACTAAAATGGCTCTCGAGAGTCATCCGACCGGTACAAGACGACGTGGAGCGCAGCGAGCTAGGTGGGTCGACCAAGTGGAGGACGATCTGCGGACCCTACGCAGAGTGCGTAACTGGAGACAAACAGCCATGGACCGAGTGGAATGGAGGCGGCTACTATGTCCAGCAGAGGCCACCCCGGCCTTAGCCTGATCACATGGCATGGCCGTCCTAAAATTAGTTCATGTTAATACTTCATACAAAGTTATGTATGTACTAAAAAACGGTGGATATCTGACACTGAGGAATATTACAAGTGGTAGTAGAAATACGCGTATTTGTCAAAGGATAAGCAAAACAGGGCGAAATTAAAAGGTACAAAATTAATTACACGCATTCGGAAAAAACAAGTTATTTTTTATGCTTCAACGTTGCTTCAATATGAGATTAATTTTGAATGATAACCCAGCACGGAGGAAGTTAGGCGTTCGACACTGTTAGGCATTTGTTAGTTATGTTGCTCATCGAAAAATTTTCGAAAGCATAAATCATAACCCCGAATTTATGCTGAATGTTCGATTTTTTCGCGCGTCATTGACAGTTGAGCAAATGGCAGTGGAAAAAAACTTTGTTAGTTGCGGCAGCTTAAAAATCGCGTTCGTCGGTCGAGAAAATGAGAAAAATTTGCGCGTCTCAATTAGTTTAAACTCGTAGGAACCATTTCAGTCGTTCCGTCGTCCAACCCGTCAGTTCCTCGTCGCTGCTGCTGGCCAATAAGTTCGGTTCATTCTCTTCGCACTGTCGCCGGAACCAGTCATCACCAAAACAGTGTCCGATTCCGTTGAGTTTGGCCTCATCGTGTCGGTGAGTCACTTTAATTTTAATTCACTTTCAATTCAGTTTTATTTTAATGTAGATTTAATTTCAATTTAATTTTAATTTTAATTTAAATTTAAATTTAAATTTAAATTTAAATTTAAATTTAAATTTAAATTTAAATTTAAATTTAAATTTAAATTTAAATTTAAATTTAAATTTAAATTTAAATTTAAATTTTCATTTTAATTTTAATTTTAATTTTAATTTTAATTTTAATTTTAATCTTAATTTTAATTTTAATTTTAATTTTAATTTTAATTTTATTTTAATTTTAATTCAATTTAATTTTAATTTTAATTTTAATTTAATTTAATTTTAATTTTAATTTCAATTTTAATTATAATTATAATTATAATTATAATTATAATTATAATTATAATTATAATTATAATTATAATTATAATTATAATTATAATTATAATTATAATTATAATTTTAATTTTAATTTTAATTTTAATTCTAATTTTAATTTTAATTTTAATTTTAATTTTAATTTTAATTCTAATTTTAATTTTAATTTTAATTTTAATTTTAATTTTAATTTTAATTTTAATTTTAATTTTAATTTTAATTTTAATTTTAATTTTAATTTTAATTTTAATTTTAATTTTAATTTTAATTTTAATTTTAATTTTAATTTTAATTTTAATTTTAATTTTAATTTTAATTTTAATTTTAATTTTAATTTTAATTTTAATTTTAATTTTAATTTTAATTTTAATTTTAATTTTAATTTTAATTTTAATTTTAATTTTAATTTTAATTTTAATTTTAATTTTAATTTTAATTTTAATTTTAATTTTAATTTTAATTTTAATTTTAATTTTAATTTTAATTTTAATTTTAATTTTAATTTTAATTTTAATTTTAATTTTAATTTTAATTTTAATTTTAATTTTAATTTTAATTTTAATTTTAATTTTAATTTTAATTTTAATTTTAATTTTAATTTTAATTTTAATTTTAATTTTAATTTTAATTTTAATTTTAATTTTAATTTTAATTTTAATTTTAATTTTAATTTTAATTTTAATTTTAATTTTAATTTTAATTTTAATTTTAATTTTAATTTTAATTTTAATTTTAATTTTAATTTTAATTTTAATTTTAATTTTAATTTTAATTTTAATTTTAATTTTAATTTTAATTTTAATTTTAATTTTAATTTTAATTTAAATTTTAATTTAAATTTTAATTTTAATTTTAATTTTAATTTTAATTTTAATTTTAATTTTAATTTTAATTTTAATTTTAATTTTAATTTTAATTTTAATTTTAATTTTAATTTTAATTTTAATTTTAATTTTAATTTTAATTTTAATTTTAATTTTAATTTTAATTTTAATTTTAATTTTAATTTTAATTTTAATTTTAATTTTAATTTTAATTTTAATTTTAATTTTAATTTTAATTTTAATTTTAATTTTAATTTTAATTTTAATTTTAATTTTAATTTTAATTTTAATTTTAATTTTAATTTTAATTTTAATTTTAATTTTAATTTTAATTTTAATTTTAATTTTAATTTTAATTTTAATTTTAATTTTAATTTTAATTTTAATTTTAATTTTAATTTTAATTTTAATTTTAATTTTAATTTTAATTTTAATTTTAATTTTAATTTTAATTTTAATTTTAATTTTAATTTTAATTTTAATTTTAATTTTAATTTTAATTTTAATTTTAATTTTAATTTTAATTTTAATTTTAATTTTAATTTTAATTTTAATTTTAATTTTAATTTTAATTTTAATTTTAATTTTAATTTTAATTTTAATTTTAATTTTAATTTTAATTTTAATTTTAATTTTAATTTTAATTTTAATTTTAATTTTAATTTTAATTTTAATTTTAATTTTAATTTTAATTTTAATTTTAATTTTAATTTTAATTTTAATTTTAATTTTAATTTTAATTTTAATTTTAATTTTAATTTTAATTTTAATTTTAATTTTAATTTTAATTTTAATTTTAATTTTAATTTTAATTTTAATTTTAATTTTAATTTTAATTTTAATTTTAATTTTAATTTTAATTTTAATTTTAATTTTAATTTTAATTTTAATTTTAATTTTAATTTTAATTTTAATTTTAATTTTAATTTTAATTTTAATTTTAATTTTAATTTTAATTTTAATTTTAATTTTAATTTTAATTTTAATTTTAATTTTAATTTTAATTTTAATTTTAATTTTAATTTTAATTTTAATTTTAATTTTAATTTTAATTTTAATTTTAATTTTAATTTTAATTTTAATTTTAATTTTAATTTTAATTTTAATTTTAATTTTAATTTTAATTTTAATTTTAATTTTAATTTTAATTTTAATTTTAATTTTAATTTTAATTTTAATTTTAATTTTAATTTTAATTTTAATTTTAATTTTAATTTTAATTTTAATTTTAATTTTAATTTTAATTTTAATTTTAATTTTAATTTTAATTTTAATTTTAATTTTAATTTTAATTTTAATTTTAATTTTAATTTTAATTTTAATTTTAATTTTAATTTTAATTTTAATTTTAATTTTAATTTTAATTTTAATTTTAATTTTAATTTTAATTTTAATTTTAATTTTAATTTTAATTTTAATTTTAATTTTAATTTTAATTTTAATTTTAATTTTAATTTTAATTTTAATTTTAATTTTAATTTTAATTTTAATTTTAATTTTAATTTTAATTTTAATTTTAATTTTAATTTTAATTTTAATTTTAATTTTAATTTTAATTTTAATTTTAATTTTAATTTTAATTTTAATTTTAATTTTAATTTTAATTTTAATTTTAATTTTAATTTTAATTTTAATTTTAATTTTAATTTTAATTTTAATTTTAATTTTAATTTTAATTTTAATTTTAATTTTAATTTTAATTTTAATTTTAATTTTAATTTTAATTTTAATTTTAATTTTAATTTTAATTTTAATTTTAATTTTAATTTTAATTTTAATTTTAATTTTAATTTTAATTTTAATTTTAATTTTAATTTTAATTTTAATTTTAATTTTAATTTTAATTTTAATTTTAATTTTAATTTTAATTTTAATTTTAATTTTAATTTTAATTTTAATTTTAATTTTAATTTTAATTTTAATTTTAATTTTAATTTTAATTTTAATTTTAATTTTAATTTTAATTTTAATTTTAATTTTAATTTTAATTTTAATTTTAATTTTAATTTTAATTTTAATTTTAATTTTAATTTTAATTTTAATTTTAATTTTAATTTTAATTTTAATTTTAATTTTAATTTTAATTTTAATTTTAATTTTAATTTTAATTTTAATTTTAATTTTAATTTTAATTTTAATTTTAATTTTAATTTTAATTTTAATTTTAATTTTAATTTTAATTTTAATTTTAATTTTAATTTTAATTTTAATTTTAATTTTAATTTTAATTTTAATTTTAATTTTAATTTTAATTTTAATTTTAATTTTAATTTTAATTTTAATTTTAATTTTAATTTTAATTTTAATTTTAATTTTAATTTTAATTTTAATTTTAATTTTAATTTTAATTTTAATTTTAATTTTAATTTTAATTTTAATTTTAATTTTAATTTTAATTTTAATTTTAATTTTAATTTTAATTTTAATTTTAATTTTAATTTTAATTTTAATTTTAATTTTAATTTTAATTTTAATTTTAATTTTAATTTTAATTTTAATTTTAATTTTAATTTTAATTTTAATTTTAATTTTAATTTTAATTTTAATTTTAATTTTAATTTTAATTTTAATTTTAATTTTAATTTTAATTTTAATTTTAATTTTAATTTTAATTTTAATTTTAATTTTAATTTTAATTTTAATTTTAATTTTAATTTTAATTTTAATTTTAATTTTAATTTTAATTTTAATTTTAATTTTAATTTTAATTTTAATTTTAATTTTAATTTTAATTTTAATTTTAATTTTAATTTTAATTTTAATTTTAATTTTAATTTTAATTTTAATTTTAATTTTAATTTTAATTTTAATTTTAATTTTAATTTTAATTTTAATTTTAATTTTAATTTTAATTTTAATTTTAATTTTAATTTTAATTTTAATTTTAATTTTAATTTTAATTTTAATTTTAATTTTAATTTTAATTTTAATTTTAATTTTAATTTTAATTTTAATTTTAATTTTAATTTTAATTTTAATTTTAATTTTAATTTTAATTTTAATTTTAATTTTAATTTTAATTTTAATTTTAATTTTAATTTTAATTTTAATTTTAATTTTAATTTTAATTTTAATTTTAATTTTAATTTTAATTTTAATTTTAATTTTAATTTTAATTTTAATTTTAATTTTAATTTTAATTTTAATTTTAATTTTAATTTTAATTTTAATTTTAATTTTAATTTTAATTTTAATTTTAATTTTAATTTTAATTTTAATTTTAATTTTAATTTTAATTTTAATTTTAATTTTAATTTTAATTTTAATTTTAATTTTAATTTTAATTTTAATTTTAATTTTAATTTTAATTTTAATTTTAATTTTAATTTTAATTTTAATTTTAATTTTAATTTTAATTTTAATTTTAATTTTAATTTTAATTTTAATTTTAATTTTAATTTTAATTTTAATTTTAATTTTAATTTTAATTTTAATTTTAATTTTAATTTTAATTTTAATTTTAATTTTAATTTTAATTTTAATTTTAATTTTAATTTTAATTTTAATTTTAATTTTAATTTTAATTTTAATTTTAATTTTAATTTTAATTTTAATTTTAATTTTAATTTTAATTTTAATTTTAATTTTAATTTTAATTTTAATTTTAATTTTAATTTTAATTTTAATTTTAATTTTAATTTTAATTTTAATTTTAATTTTAATTTTAATTTTAATTTTAATTTTAATTTTAATTTTAATTTTAATTTTAATTTTAATTTTAATTTTAATTTTAATTTTAATTTTAATTTTAATTTTAATTTTAATTTTAATTTTAATTTTAATTTTAATTTTAATTTTAATTTTAATTTTAATTTTAATTTTAATTTTAATTTTAATTTTAATTTTAATTTTAATTTTAATTTTAATTTTAATTTTAATTTTAATTTTAATTTTAATTTTAATTTTAATTTTAATTTTAATTTTAATTTTAATTTTAATTTTAATTTTAATTTTAATTTTAATTTTAATTTTAATTTTAATTTTAATTTTAATTTTAATTTTAATTTTAATTTTAATTTTAATTTTAATTTTAATTTTAATTTTAATTTTAATTTTAATTTTAATTTTAATTTTAATTTTAATTTTAATTTTAATTTTAATTTTAATTTTAATTTTAATTTTAATTTTAATTTTAATTTTAATTTTAATTTTAATTTTAATTTTAATTTTAATTTTAATTTTAATTTTAATTTTAATTTTAATTTTAATTTTAATTTTAATTTTAATTTTAATTTTAATTTTAATTTTAATTTTAATTTTAATTTTAATTTTAATTTTAATTTTAATTTTAATTTTAATTTTAATTTTAATTTTAATTTTAATTTTAATTTTAATTTTAATTTTAATTTTAATTTTAATTTTAATTTTAATTTTAATTTTAATTTTAATTTTAATTTTAATTTTAATTTTAATTTTAATTTTAATTTTAATTTTAATTTTAATTTTAATTTTAATTTTAATTTTAATTTTAATTTTAATTTTAATTTTAATTTTAATTTTAATTTTAATTTTAATTTTAATTTTAATTTTAATTTTAATTTTAATTTTAATTTTAATTTTAATTTTAATTTTAATTTTAATTTTAATTTTAATTTTAATTTTAATTTTAATTTTAATTTTAATTTTAATTTTAATTTTAATTTTAATTTTAATTTTAATTTTAATTTTAATTTTAATTTTAATTTTAATTTTAATTTTAATTTTAATTTTAATTTTAATTTTAATTTTAATTTTAATTTTAATTTTAATTTTAATTTTAATTTTAATTTTAATTTTAATTTTAATTTTAATTTTAATTTTAATTTTAATTTTAATTTTAATTTTAATTTTAATTTTAATTTTAATTTTAATTTTAATTTTAATTTTAATTTTAATTTTAATTTTAATTTTAATTTTAATTTTAATTTTAATTTTAATTTTAATTTTAATTTTAATTTTAATTTTAATTTTAATTTTAATTTTAATTTTAATTTTAATTTTAATTTTAATTTTAATTTTAATTTTAATTTTAATTTTAATTTTAATTTTAATTTTAATTTTAATTTTAATTTTAATTTTAATTTTAATTTTAATTTTAATTTTAATTTTAATTTTAATTTTAATTTTAATTTTAATTTTAATTTTAATTTTAATTTTAATTTTAATTTTAATTTTAATTTTAATTTTAATTTTAATTTTAATTTTAATTTTAATTTTAATTTTAATTTTAATTTTAATTTTAATTTTAATTTTAATTTTAATTTTAATTTTAATTTTAATTTTAATTTTAATTTTAATTTTAATTTTAATTTTAATTTTAATTTTAATTTTAATTTTAATTTTAATTTTAATTTTAATTTTAATTTTAATTTTAATTTTAATTTTAATTTTAATTTTAATTTTAATTTTAATTTTAATTTTAATTTTAATTTTAATTTTAATTTTAATTTTAATTTTAATTTTAATTTTAATTTTAATTTTAATTTTAATTTTAATTTTAATTTTAATTTTAATTTTAATTTTAATTTTAATTTTAATTTTAATTTTAATTTTAATTTTAATTTTAATTTTAATTTTAATTTTAATTTTAATTTTAATTTTAATTTTAATTTTAATTTTAATTTTAATTTTAATTTTAATTTTAATTTTAATTTTAATTTTAATTTTAATTTTAATTTTAATTTTAATTTTAATTTTAATTTTAATTTTAATTTTAATTTTAATTTTAATTTTAATTTTAATTTTAATTTTAATTTTAATTTTAATTTTAATTTTAATTTTAATTTTAATTTTAATTTTAATTTTAATTTTAATTTTAATTTTAATTTTAATTTTAATTTTAATTTTAATTTTAATTTTAATTTTAATTTTAATTTTAATTTTAATTTTAATTTTAATTTTAATTTTAATTTTAATTTTAATTTTAATTTTAATTTTAATTTTAATTTTAATTTTAATTTTAATTTTAATTTTAATTTTAATTTTAATTTTAATTTTAATTTTAATTTTAATTTTAATTTTAATTTTAATTTTAATTTTAATTTTAATTTTAATTTTAATTTTAATTTTAATTTTAATTTTAATTTTAATTTTAATTTTAATTTTAATTTTAATTTTAATTTTAATTTTAATTTTAATTTTAATTTTAATTTTAATTTTAATTTTAATTTTAATTTTAATTTTAATTTTAATTTTAATTTTAATTTTAATTTTAATTTTAATTTTAATTTTAATTTTAATTTTAATTTTAATTTTAATTTTAATTTTAATTTTAATTTTAATTTTAATTTTAATTTTAATTTTAATTTTAATTTTAATTTTAATTTTAATTTTAATTTTAATTTTAATTTTAATTTTAATTTTAATTTTAATTTTAATTTTAATTTTAATTTTAATTTTAATTTTAATTTTAATTTTAATTTTAATTTTAATTTTAATTTTAATTTTAATTTTAATTTTAATTTTAATTTTAATTTTAATTTTAATTTTAATTTTAATTTTAATTTTAATTTTAATTTTAATTTTAATTTTAATTTTAATTTTAATTTTAATTTTAATTTTAATTTTAATTTTAATTTTAATTTTAATTTTAATTTTAATTTTAATTTTAATTTTAATTTTAATTTTAATTTTAATTTTAATTTTAATTTTAATTTTAATTTTAATTTTAATTTTAATTTTAATTTTAATTTTAATTTTAATTTTAATTTTAATTTTAATTTTAATTTTAATTTTAATTTTAATTTTAATTTTAATTTTAATTTTAATTTTAATTTTAATTTTAATTTTAATTTTAATTTTAATTTTAATTTTAATTTTAATTTTAATTTTAATTTTAATTTTAATTTTAATTTTAATTTTAATTTTAATTTTAATTTTAATTTTAATTTTAATTTTAATTTTAATTTTAATTTTAATTTTAATTTTAATTTTAATTTTAATTTTAATTTTAATTTTAATTTTAATTTTAATTTTAATTTTAATTTTAATTTTAATTTTAATTTTAATTTTAATTTTAATTTTAATTTTAATTTTAATTTTAATTTTAATTTTAATTTTAATTTTAATTTTAATTTTAATTTTAATTTTAATTTTAATTTTAATTTTAATTTTAATTTTAATTTTAATTTTAATTTTAATTTTAATTTTAATTTTAATTTTAATTTTAATTTTAATTTTAATTTTAATTTTAATTTTAATTTTAATTTTAATTTTAATTTTAATTTTAATTTTAATTTTAATTTTAATTTTAATTTTAATTTTAATTTTAATTTTAATTTTAATTTTAATTTTAATTTTAATTTTAATTTTAATTTTAATTTTAATTTTAATTTTAATTTTAATTTTAATTTTAATTTTAATTTTAATTTTAATTTTAATTTTAATTTTAATTTTAATTTTAATTTTAATTTTAATTTTAATTTTAATTTTAATTTTAATTTTAATTTTAATTTTAATTTTAATTTTAATTTTAATTTTAATTTTAATTTTAATTTTAATTTTAATTTTAATTTTAATTTTAATTTTAATTTTAATTTTAATTTTAATTTTAATTTTAATTTTAATTTTAATTTTAATTTTAATTTTAATTTTAATTTTAATTTTAATTTTAATTTTAATTTTAATTTTAATTTTAATTTTAATTTTAATTTTAATTTTAATTTTAATTTTAATTTTAATTTTAATTTTAATTTTAATTTTAATTTTAATTTTAATTTTAATTTTAATTTTAATTTTAATTTTAATTTTAATTTTAATTTTAATTTTAATTTTAATTTTAATTTTAATTTTAATTTTAATTTTAATTTTAATTTTAATTTTAATTTTAATTTTAATTTTAATTTTAATTTTAATTTTAATTTTAATTTTAATTTTAATTTTAATTTTAATTTTAATTTTAATTTTAATTTTAATTTTAATTTTAATTTTAATTTTAATTTTAATTTTAATTTTAATTTTAATTTTAATTTTAATTTTAATTTTAATTTTAATTTTAATTTTAATTTTAATTTTAATTTTAATTTTAATTTTAATTTTAATTTTAATTTTAATTTTAATTTTAATTTTAATTTTAATTTTAATTTTAATTTTAATTTTAATTTTAATTTTAATTTTAATTTTAATTTTAATTTTAATTTTAATTTTAATTTTAATTTTAATTTTAATTTTAATTTTAATTTTAATTTTAATTTTAATTTTAATTTTAATTTTAATTTTAATTTTAATTTTAATTTTAATTTTAATTTTAATTTTAATTTTAATTTTAATTTTAATTTTAATTTTAATTTTAATTTTAATTTTAATTTTAATTTTAATTTTAATTTTAATTTTAATTTTAATTTTAATTTTAATTTTAATTTTAATTTTAATTTTAATTTTAATTTTAATTTTAATTTTAATTTTAATTTTAATTTTAATTTTAATTTTAATTTTAATTTTAATTTTAATTTTAATTTTAATTTTAATTTTAATTTTAATTTTAATTTTAATTTTAATTTTAATTTTAATTTTAATTTTAATTTTAATTTTAATTTTAATTTTAATTTTAATTTTAATTTTAATTTTAATTTTAATTTTAATTTTAATTTTAATTTTAATTTTAATTTTAATTTTAATTTTAATTTTAATTTTAATTTTAATTTTAATTTTAATTTTAATTTTAATTTTAATTTTAATTTTAATTTTAATTTTAATTTTAATTTTAATTTTAATTTTAATTTTAATTTTAATTTTAATTTTAATTTTAATTTTAATTTTAATTTTAATTTTAATTTTAATTTTAATTTTAATTTTAATTTTAATTTTAATTTTAATTTTAATTTTAATTTTAATTTTAATTTTAATTTTAATTTTAATTTTAATTTTAATTTTAATTTTAATTTTAATTTTAATTTTAATTTTAATTTTAATTTTAATTTTAATTTTAATTTTAATTTTAATTTTAATTTTAATTTTAATTTTAATTTTAATTTTAATTTTAATTTTAATTTTAATTTTAATTTTAATTTTAATTTTAATTTTAATTTTAATTTTAATTTTAATTTTAATTTTAATTTTAATTTTAATTTTAATTTTAATTTTAATTTTAATTTTAATTTTAATTTTAATTTTAATTTTAATTTTAATTTTAATTTTAATTTTAATTTTAATTTTAATTTTAATTTTAATTTTAATTTTAATTTTAATTTTAATTTTAATTTTAATTTTAATTTTAATTTTAATTTTAATTTTAATTTTAATTTTAATTTTAATTTTAATTTTAATTTTAATTTTAATTTTAATTTTAATTTTAATTTTAATTTTAATTTTAATTTTAATTTTAATTTTAATTTTAATTTTAATTTTAATTTTAATTTTAATTTTAATTTTAATTTTAATTTTAATTTTAATTTTAATTTTAATTTTAATTTTAATTTTAATTTTAATTTTAATTTTAATTTTAATTTTAATTTTAATTTTAATTTTAATTTTAATTTTAATTTTAATTTTAATTTTAATTTTAATTTTAATTTTAATTTTAATTTTAATTTTAATTTTAATTTTAATTTTAATTTTAATTTTAATTTTAATTTTAATTTTAATTTTAATTTTAATTTTAATTTTAATTTTAATTTTAATTTTAATTTTAATTTTAATTTTAATTTTAATTTTAATTTTAATTTTAATTTTAATTTTAATTTTAATTTTAATTTTAATTTTAATTTTAATTTTAATTTTAATTTTAATTTTAATTTTAATTTTAATTTTAATTTTAATTTTAATTTTAATTTTAATTTTAATTTTAATTTTAATTTTAATTTTAATTTTAATTTTAATTTTAATTTTAATTTTAATTTTAATTTTAATTTTAATTTTAATTTTAATTTTAATTTTAATTTTAATTTTAATTTTAATTTTAATTTTAATTTTAATTTTAATTTTAATTTTAATTTTAATTTTAATTTTAATTTTAATTTTAATTTTAATTTTAATTTTAATTTTAATTTTAATTTTAATTTTAATTTTAATTTTAATTTTAATTTTAATTTTAATTTTAATTTTAATTTTAATTTTAATTTTAATTTTAATTTTAATTTTAATTTTAATTTTAATTTTAATTTTAATTTTAATTTTAATTTTAATTTTAATTTTAATTTTAATTTTAATTTTAATTTTAATTTTAATTTTAATTTTAATTTTAATTTTAATTTTAATTTTAATTTTAATTTTAATTTTAATTTTAATTTTAATTTTAATTTTAATTTTAATTTTAATTTTAATTTTAATTTTAATTTTAATTTTAATTTTAATTTTAATTTTAATTTTAATTTTAATTTTAATTTTAATTTTAATTTTAATTTTAATTTTAATTTTAATTTTAATTTTAATTTTAATTTTAATTTTAATTTTAATTTTAATTTTAATTTTAATTTTAATTTTAATTTTAATTTTAATTTTAATTTTAATTTTAATTTTAATTTTAATTTTAATTTTAATTTTAATTTTAATTTTAATTTTAATTTTAATTTTAATTTTAATTTTAATTTTAATTTTAATTTTAATTTTAATTTTAATTTTAATTTTAATTTTAATTTTAATTTTAATTTTAATTTTAATTTTAATTTTAATTTTAATTTTAATTTTAATTTTAATTTTAATTTTAATTTTAATTTTAATTTTAATTTTAATTTTAATTTTAATTTTAATTTTAATTTTAATTTTAATTTTAATTTTAATTTTAATTTTAATTTTAATTTTAATTTTAATTTTAATTTTAATTTTAATTTTAATTTTAATTTTAATTTTAATTTTAATTTTAATTTTAATTTTAATTTTAATTTTAATTTTAATTTTAATTTTAATTTTAATTTTAATTTTAATTTTAATTTTAATTTTAATTTTAATTTTAATTTTAATTTTAATTTTAATTTTAATTTTAATTTTAATTTTAATTTTAATTTTAATTTTAATTTTAATTTTAATTTTAATTTTAATTTTAATTTTAATTTTAATTTTAATTTTAATTTTAATTTTAATTTTAATTTTAATTTTAATTTTAATTTTAATTTTAATTTTAATTTTAATTTTAATTTTAATTTTAATTTTAATTTTAATTTTAATTTTAATTTTAATTTTAATTTTAATTTAATTTTAATTGAAATTAAAATTAAATAAAATTAAAATTAAAATTAAATAAAATTAAAATTAAAATTAAAATTAAAATTAAAATTAAAATTAAAATTAAAATTAAAATTAAAATAAAATTAAAATTAAAATTAAAATTAAAATTAAAATTAAAATTTAAATTTAAATGTAAATAAATTTAAATTGAAATAAAAAAAAATTAAAACAGGCTCCGATTTTTTTATTAAATATGTTTCGTCCAGCTTTCATTCGAGGCAGAAGTGCGGTTGTAGTAGTGAACGCCAATAAAAGTTCACTACTACAATCACACTTCTTGCTCGGATGACAGCTGGAATGAAAATAAGCAGCATAAAATTTATGCCTAACATTCGTCTAACAGCCCATACTAAAACATGTCTAACGTTAGTCTAATGTTAGACTAACAAACATGTTTCGAATTTGCAACATGTCTAACAAAAGTGTGTCATATCTGTCTAATTTTAGACTAACATTAGGCAAAAGTGAGACAAAAAGTTAGCCTAACATGCTGGCCAGTTAGTCTCACATTAGGCTAATGTTAGGCTAACCCTCCGTACTGGGAACATAATCGAACTCCCAACCACAAAATTCGAATATCTCAGTACGCAAATTCTGGGAGAGCCCGTCCTATTACACAAAGCCATCCATCCGTATACCCATTCGAATCATCCCCGTTAGATCTGATCATGCGTGTGACACAAATTGCTTCCTCCGGCTCCTCCTTCTACTGCAGACGGGGTTTATGACCTCTTTATGTGTCTCCTTTCGTCTATACACTATCCCACTATGCCACCAAGCCATGCAGTGTGGAGTCAATAGTCACATTCATGCTCTCGTCTTCACTTTTTCCTCCATCAAATCATCCGACCATCCATCCATCCATTGACATCCATTGCTTGATGCCTGTCTATACGACTATGACGGAATGGGACGATCGACGAACGACGACGACGACGACATCAACCAGTCATCAAGTCTGTTCCTTTTCTTCGATTATGTTTTTTCGTCTCTATGCTCCATGCATAGTTATTGTAGCTGGATAGTGTGGACGTCGCGGTTGCGTGAGCGCAGGCATTCGAACTGAACGTGATGTTGTGAATTACTGGTATGTTGATAGTCTTATACTTGAGAGGCCATCTTCGTTGCGTTGGATTAAAATTTGGACCTAGTAGGACATACCTAGAGTAACTTCTGATGATTTTGAAATCAAAATCATATTTTTGTGCTCTTGTTTTTATCATTTGCCTACTTGAATTGAAATTATGGTTTGGTCTCCTTATGGCAACGCGACACAAAACATGCCTTCATGCCTGTTTTACACTGGACAAGTAGACTTATTACAGTGCTTTAGTGTGGAAACACTGTTTTTTTATGGTATTAGATAAACCTAGAAAAATACTAAGCTGAAGGAATATTGAAAATAAATAACATAAAACGAGCTCACCTTTTTAGTTTGGCACTTGTTGCTCCTTCACACGCGTTCTTTTCTATTCTCGCTGACCTGAAATACATACTTTGAAGCATTACTTGAACAATATTTTATGCTTAGTAAAAAGTGTGTGACATATATTATTGTTTAGCGAACATTGAAGATGCGTTCCTTGCGGACCTAAACCACCTCATTCACCCTACGAATCTCACTGGTAAGTTTGACTCACCGTAGCTTTCGCCGTAATCACCAGCGGCAGCACCGCTACCTACTGGATGTTTGCGCAAGAGCCCTTCTCAGGGTCAACAACGTGGACCCCTTGTTCCCATCCTAATGCACATGCACCGACCAGCAGCAGCAGTCAGTCAGTCAGTCAGTCGTCAGGGACAATGTCACGTCTGTTTCTAAATCATCGTTGAGTCGAGTCGAGTCGCGACTCGAAGGAGAAAGTTCACCTTGCTTACTTAGAAATTGCAAAAGGGAAGCAGACCAAAACACGAATTAGCCACGTACGGAATTCTACCTTCTAGCTTTGGCCCGTTTGGCCATTGCATTGCGCGGTGGTTGTCTTTCCAGTGAAACAAGGCGCAGGCAGTGTGCCTGCCTTGGATGGTTGTGTGGTGATTGCGAAAAACACAATTATGAAGGCGAAGGCACGGTCGTCGTCGTCTGCTGTTGGAACGAACAGGTCATTGAGGGACTTCTTGGGAATTTCGCACCGGGTTCGTTGTTTTCCAACGTGAACCGAGATTGGCCAACCACCATCACCACCAGTCGGTTGCACACGGTTATGCGGTTTCTTGATGGTTCCTTGTTTCAGCGATGATAAGAACATGGGAAATGATTGCACTGAAGGCACGCACAGTTAGCGCACGCGGTGAAACCAAGAAACTGGTCTGGAATGTTTCAGTCATTGATTGAATTGATGAATATTTCAAAAGTATTGTTTACTTTAAAAGTCTTAGTCCACTTTGTTATGCAGAACTTTCTTATTTGGGAAGGAATAGGTTCTAGTATCAGATCAGTCGGGATATCTTACACAGATAAAAATAATGAGATTTACATGTCATGTAAACTTCAGTTTAGTCATGTAAACTTAGTATTATGATGGTTTACATGATATATCATGTAAAATTGTGTTATATGTCATGTTAACACACAGAGTCATGCTGAATTACATGACATATAATGGAAGTTTACATGATATTTTATGACTTTTACATGATATGCCATGTAAACTTATGTGATATCCCACGCTCCAATCATGTGCATCATGTTACAGAACTTTACACTCTTTTTTCGATCTGTGTAGGTCATCCAAACTGTTCTTGAGTGTAGATCCCAAAGTCGGTAACTTCTTTCATTATACAAAGCTACTATTTGAAATCTATCATGTCCAGTTCATCATGTTCTGCAAATTCAATAGACAATATCAGACCTGTTAGGATATCCTAGGTCATCCAATCCGTTCTTGAGATTACACTCTCAAGTCGACGGGTGTAACGGCAGCTTCCTTCATTATATAAAGCTACGATTTGTAATCTATCATGCTCAATAAATCTTCTAAATGTTCTATGGACATCATAAGATCAGCCGGGCCATCCAAACTATTATGATGTTTAATATCTAGCATCTACAGCAATTAAAGTTTCTGTTTTGGCTATATAGAGTTATGTTATATAATCTATTATACTAACTAGAGCTCACAGAATACAATTAGAGACTACGACATAGCTATCATCAATTCCTTTAACGGAAGTTGTCCCACCATACAATCGTCTTCTACTAGAGACGTGCCATGGTGGAACTTTAAACTGGATCGCCTTAGAAAATTTTCTCGTAAAATGTTCAATAGAGCGAAACAAACGGGAGATTGGACTCAGTACAGGAAAGCCCTGACTGAGTACAAGAACGAAATACGAAAATCTAAAAGAAAGTCTTGAATGCTGGCATGTTAAAACATAAACAGCACTCCTGTAGTTGCAAGACTACACTGACAAAATTGCAAAGTTTAAATATATAAAGCTAAGAAACATACTAATTGTAAGACTTCTTGAGAATTCGTTTTATGTGTACCAACATACAAAGTATAATGGAAGCATTATTTATCATGAGGCTCCTTATTATGGTTATGTTTGCGCAAACATAAAAGTTATAATTGTTTTGTTATAGTTAAGAATTATATAATTTCACTTATAACTTCAAAGTTTGGGCTGTCTTGCTCGCGATGCCGCCAAAAGATAGCGTCATCAGTTTTGCTACGGAACTGCATCTGAATAGAGGTAAATAATTGAATAAACAGTGACTATTGATTGTTTAATAGATAGTATGTATTTTGCCACCCAACCAGGACCGCTGCACCACCGTTTTAAATATCTCCCGTAAAAGCCATTTCTATATCAGACTGGATTATCCTCATCGTCAGCCCTACCGCCAACTCGGAAACGGTTTAGCATCTACAGCTGGTCAAAATAAATCCCAATGTTCGATGATCGTTGGTACCGGAAAATCCAGCAGCAACAGCGGTAGAAGCACCTATGCATGTAATTAATTGTCCCGCATCAGGAGCAGCATCAGTTCCGACAGACTTCTGTTATCTTAACCTCACCAACAACGATACCAAAGTGAAATGCGTAGAATCGGGACGGAACGGAGCAGTGAAAAATCAGTGGGATTGGCATCGACGTATCCGGCAGTTCCAGATCGGCAGCAGCAGGAAATGTCCTAACGGATGTACCAGATTACGCTCCAGGCCTCGATCCAGACTTTGCTCCAGGATTCTTTTGGGTTGCCTTGGAGTCCACAATGTTCTACGCATGGTGCCCCGGCTTTGTTCCATCATCGATTTGTGGAATTACCCATGCAAATAGCGAAAAGTAACAGCATTTATTTTATTTTATTAGCTGATTATGTCATTAATAAATTGTACACAAACAAAATTATGGTTTCAATTTTAATATTTATTTTAAAAAAATCATAACATTTATGGTGATCCGAGACATACTTATCATAATCGCCACACATAAATTTTATTTGGCAGTGAAATAAAATTCATGGTTTCTCAAATATAAATTCTATAACTGACGGTTCTTATAATTGTTATGTTTCATTGTTATGATTTTTATTTATGAACTCAAATTGCAAGAAATTATGTAGTCTGAAACATAAAACTTATACGGAAAATCTTCTCAGTGTACAGAAAACGCTTACAAAAGATCATTCAAATGAATTGGGAAACCTGAAGCGCGACGATGGAGCTTTTACCAAAACTCCTCGTGAAACTTTGGATTTAATGATGGAAACCCATTTTCCGGGTTCGGTTCTAAGTGTGGATTCCAATGATATTATATCTCTGGAAGGTGAAGGACAGTGTTGTTGAGTTCCGAGAGAATAAGTGAGAGACACTGATATTTTTTCGCTGTTTGAAACAACCGTTTCGATCGATGTGTTGTGTTGGTACAGCTTACATACACTACCACTCGGGAAATGAACAAGTTTTCACGTTCGATGGCTAAGTTCATTCAGCCGCACCAACTGAATAAACAGACGGGCAGCAACATCGTGATTCTCTCACGCATTGATCAAAGTCGGTTGTAAAAATTGCGGTGCTCAATCACTTGGCGATAATTTTCGCAGATGATTGCTGAGTGTGTTCATTTTGATCGAATCTATTTCTTCCAAAAGTTCTTGTTGGTGTAGAAATTATCACTGAAAAAATAAATCACATATCACATGGAAAATTTCCATTAGTTTGGCTATATAACTGTTATTGGATTTTCCGATGAAAATTTCTTTGGAAATTTCACATGAAATCGATAGGGTATATGGAAAACATTAGGAAATCACAGAACTACTATTGGAAAATCACATAACTTCGCAAAATCTATGTGATATTCCCATATAATTCAATGGATACGCGTATGGAAACAGTCCATGTGAAAATCAGATGAAAACAATGTGAAAACTTTTTTCAGTGTAAGCAAATCGGCAGGCATGTTTCACGTTTCCTATGCATTCAAAGCACCATAATTCTACATTAGTGGAAATCTAACCAGTTGTATTTTCAATTATATAATAAAAGGCGTGGAAGATGATCGATTAAATGAGGAAGGGAGGCTTTCCTCTGCGACGACTGACGACCGACATATCATAGAGCTGGGGCACAAAGCTGACAAGCATAAGTTGTGTTGTAGGTTAAAAGCTTTGTTTGTCATTGGTGACGTCAAACTCATTGACCTGTTTTTTTTATTTTGGTCACCAAACCCAACATAGACCCAACCATTATACGAGATCCAACAGTGACCCAACATTCCGTAAAATTCAATCCGTCATTGGCCCGACATCCGATTTTTTTCAGTCTGGCGGAATTTTGGATGCACACGAGCGTTAATTAACTGCGTTGCCGCTGCGTTCCTATGGGGTATGGTGTGGTGTGGTGCGGTTGCGGTGCGGTAGCGTTGCGTTCTCGTGTGCATCCTCTCATTTGATTGTGTGTTACTCAGGACGCACTTGCGTGCACGCTGCGTCGACGTGCCGCCCGTGCATCGGCTTCTTAATAGCCTTCTATTTGATGGATGCTCTGGTTGACTGGAATCGTTTTAAGTTGGCTAGAAGCAAACATGAGTGAAAAGATTTGTTGGTTGCTGTTCAAAGGATGAGATAACTTCTTGCAATATTGAAAAGTGTCACTGAAAAAAATAAAAGATTTTGTTCCTCGTATAAGAAAAGATGCATCTTATTCAGGGAATTCTATATTTGAGACAAGATAATTTTACTATATATACTAAACATAAAACATTAAAAAGAGGCTTACAGAAGTGTTAATCGCTTTCGTTCACGCCGTTGGTAGTGCTGTTAGAAGCGCGAACCGAATTCTGCGAATATTATTAGTGTTCTAGAGTACATAATTAGTTTACCATATATGCTTAAGAATGTTACTGATGTTATATGTATTTCAGAGTGGATCCCAACGTTTTTTTTAAATATTGTTTTAGACGGATTATGCTTTCACAAAGCTTTTCAGCACGAAAGCGATTAACACTTCTGTAAGCCTCTTTTTAATGTTTTATGTTTAGTATATATAGTAAAATTATCTTGTCTCAAATATAGAATTCCCTGAAGAAGATGTAATAAACATCGAAACGTCGGATGAAGGAGAATATCTGATCGTTTGATTGCAATTGCGACTGCCAAGCCGAAAATCGTCCCAGGTTTCCAGATTCCTCAGTCGATAGCTACCTCCAGAAAAGATGCAGCATATTCGTCGTTCCGTGTCAAAATTTAAGCTCAATTCAGCAAAGTAATCCATAAACATCAGCGTTTTCCTGGTCAATTTTGAGTCACAGAGTGTATTTCCAGTCGATTAATGCGATAACCGGACGATAAATGGCTGCAAACTGCGCTTCCGAAAATTATCAGACTGCGATAGAAATGGATCATTGGAGCTTACTTTTTCGCTACTCACCGCATCAAAACAAAAGCACCACCGTATATGGGCGGTTACACAGTGACAGCAGTCGAGTTACGTCAAACACACAAGGCTACGGTGGCGCTATCTGTTCATTTCATAGCGGCCGTTTTAGTTATTTTAGTGATCCATTGATTCGATCAAGACATAAAACATGCAGGGCACAATCGGATCGGAAAACGATAATGAATTACCGATTGGCATAGACGACTCTATCAGTTCATAAAACATACATGCGATGATGAACATTAGTTAAAATGACAGCAGTGCAAGATCACTCAGTATTCATTCAAAGTTTGAGTTACTGTTCCAGTTTTCAAACACAAAGGTGATACCAGACCCTTTTCTGTGTGTGTTGATTGAATGGGGAAAGAGTGGTTACTGATCGGGTTTTGAACTGATTGAAAACATCCTTGGTGAAGGATGTCCTAGTATAAACTCTTCGGAGTCAACTAGTACAATAAACACCGCCTCAGATTTAGCTGATGAAATCTTCATGAAGGCCAGAGTGGAAAATGCAATTAGATCTTTTCAGCCTTTTAAATCGGCAGGAGTTGATGGAATATTTCCAGCACTGATTCAAAATGGAAAAGCGGTGTTGGTTCCATCACTAACTGAGATGTTCAAGGCTAGTTTAAGATTGAATTACGTTCCATCAAAATGGAGACTTGTAAAAGTTATCTTTATACCAAAAAAGGGGAAGCGAGACAAGACGCATTCCCAAGCATACAGGCCAATTAGTCTTTCTTCAGTTTTGTTGAAGACTATGGAAAAGGTTTTGAAGGATTTTATCAATTCTTCTTACATAAAAGAGCATCCCCTATCTGACTTCCAGATTTGCTTATCAATCTGGTAAGTCAACGGTTACGGCACTTCATTCGCTAGTAACAAGGTGGAAAAAACGTTTTCAGCAAAAGAAATAGCTCTATGCGCCTTTTTAGACATAGAAGGAGCATTTGATAATGCCTCCTATTCATCTATGAAGCGTGCCATGGAGAACAAAAACTTCGACCAATGTATCATACATTGGATTTATATTGTGCTTGCAAAAAGAGAAATCACCTCTGAGCTGGGAAGTTCTTCTATAACAGTAAGGGCAACGAAAGGTTGCCCTCAAGGAGGAGTCCTCTCACCACTAATGTGGTCCTTAGTTGTAGACGATCTTCTAAGAAGCTTGAAGGAAAAAGGTTTCGAAGTTGTGGGCTTTGCAGACGATATAGTCATAATAGTGAGAGGAAAGTATGACGAAACTGTTTCGGAGAGAATGCAAAGGGCCCTAAACTATACACATTCATGGTGTATTAAGGAGGGCCTTAGCATCAACCCGTCAAAAGTCGTAATTGCCCCTTTCACTAGGAGAAGGAAGATCAACCTAAAACTATTGGCAGGAAGTGGGGCTTGAAACCAAAAATGATAATGTGGATTTATACTGCCATAATCCGCCCAAAAGTGACGTATGCTTCGTTTGTCTGGTGGCCAAAAACAAAAGAGGTTACCACGCAATCAAAGCTTGCGAAAATTCAACGTCTTGCATCCATTGCTGTTACAGGAGCGATGCGAAGCACTCCATCAAAAGCTTTAGATGCGATTCTCAATCTGCTACCTTTGCACGAGTACGTGCAATTAGAAGCAGAAAAGGAATTGCTGAGACTTGAACGAGTTGAAAAGTTTATGCCAGGTGATCTTGTAGGTCACCTGAGCATTTCACAATACTTTCAAAATAGGCCAGTAATGAAAATTATTAAAGACTGGATGAAACCTGTGGAGAACCATGATGTTCCTTTTTTGTAATACAAGTTGCACGAAACAACTCGAGCAGATTGGGAAGTCGGAGGTCACACTGTTCGTCAAGGGTCAATCAAATTCTTTACAGATGGCTCAAAAGTTGGAACAAAAACGGGAGCGGGAATCTACGGCCCTAGAATACAAATTTCAGTGGCGATGGGACACTATCCTACGGTGTTTCAAGCAGAGATTCTGGCTATTATGAAATGTGCAAATATCTGCCTTGAGAGAAAATACAGATATGCAAATATTTGTATTTTCTCAGATAGTCAAGCTGCACTTAAAGCATTGTGCTCTTACAAATGTACTTCAAAGTTTGTCTGGGAATGCATTCTTTCACTGCGCAGGCTGTGCCAAGGGAATTCAGTAAACTTATACTGGGTTCCAGGTCACTGTGGCATTGAAGGAAATGAAATGGCAGACGAGCTTGCTAAAAGTGATTCCAATTTACAGTTTGCTGGCCCAGGACCATTCTGTGATATATCAAACTGTACAATTAAAATGGACCTGAAACGCTGGGCTGAGCAGAGGGTGATATCCAATTGGATGGATGTCAAAAATTGCAATCAGTCAAAACGATTTATAACACCAAATGCTTATAAAACCAAAAAGCTCTTAGAGCTCAACAAGAGAGCTCGATGTACATAAACTGGCCTAGTAACTGGACACTGCCCGAGCAGGTATCACTTGAAAAATATTGGCCATATTCAGAGTGATATCTGTCGTTTCTGTAATACGGAACGTGAAACCTCGGAACATCTGCTTTGCAGTTGTGGTGCTTTATACACGCGCAGGCAAAGATTTCTAAATAGTGGTTGCTTGCAACCCAGTGAGATCTGGTCTGCAAAACCTGGGAAGGTCTTGGAGTTTATCAATTCCATTGCACCTGACTGGGAGACGACGCGTCGTGGCAGTAACTGATTACTTGATACATGGTAATTAGCTGGCTAGATGTAAATATCAAAACGGGACATGCCACAAAAGTTCAGCCTATTGGGCGCAGTGGCTTAATTTCCCCAACAGGGGAGGAAAAAAAAAGACTAAAAAAGCTAAAAAGACTAAAAAAGCTAAATTATCAAAATAAATATTGTGTAACATTACTATCTGAAAAGAAATCGCCTCATGTCACAGTGGTTGTTTTTATCAACTAAGCTTCATAACAGTAAGGAAGCCCATAATATCCCAAATATGGATAACAACGCTTATTGTTTTTTCAACCACTTCGGTAAGTACACTGGATTAAGCAACACTACTTAACGAAGTGGCAAAAATTATTATCACAAGTGTAGACCTGAAGCTGTGGTCAGGGGACATATATGACCCCTGTGGCTCCAAAGGGTTAATAGACCTCGTTTCCTGTATGTAAAACATTATGGGAATGCGAAGTGACATCTGTTTGTTGTCAGTTTTTCCTAGTTTTTGATTAAAAATTGATTCTTCAATTTGGTCTCTTCCTATCTCGATGGTCCCTTCAATAAAACCACCACATAATTGCAACAAAAGGCGACCGAGCAGATAGCGGTACAAGCCTACACTACTCGTACAGAAAGAACGTTCGGCAAAACCACGCTCTATCGAGTGCTTGTCCCGAATCTCTGAATTTCCGAAGGTACCCCTTGAGGAACTTCAAAAGCAATTCCAGGGAAAATCCTCAAAGGAATCCATAAATGACTTTCTAAGCTTTTGGAATTTTTTGGGACATTTATCAAATAACGATGTCATGTATGTTCATTGCTCAAAATATTGGTTTTTGAATCAACCATACATATTTTTGGAGACAAAAGATTTCGATCGTAACAAGATAGCGAGATAGTGGGTTATTAGTTATTAAGCGAGAATTGCTAACATATGCTAAAAACTCCGAGCCTATTATCGATAACTCAACTTTCATGAAGTTTTTATATGTTTTGGTACATGTTTGTATACAATTTAAAAAAATGAAATTAAAAAAAATGCTTTGATTTTGTGTAAAATTCGATGTTTTACACATTTTGAAAATTGAAATGTCCACTTAATCGAGGTATATACCTATAAATAGGTTTTGAATTTTGGAGTAGTTCCTCAAACTCTTCTGCTATTGTTGTGTATTGTTCATTCACTATGTATATAACAAAAAAACATATCGTGATATGTTTGGTCCTTTTGTGTAACTGCCCATTCGTAAGGCTATTGAGTCCTAATGCTAATAGTATTGCCACAATCCTTGGCAAGATTGGCTCGTTTCGCCATTCGTTTGAGAGTGCCGCCAAAGCATCACAAGGCCCTTTTCTATGTGATGAGCATGAGCATGAGCATGAGCATGATTGACCGCCCGCGGTTGCTGAATCAGTTGTTTTGGACTCCCAGAAGCTACGTTCAAAATTTGAGCAAAATCGGTTGAGCCTAAGGGGGCGCTCAAAACGCTTGAAGTTTGTATGGGAAAACTTGACCAAATGTATGCAGAAATTTTAAGCTTTCGAATTTTGTCGCTAGGTGACGCTGTAAGCGTTCAATAATCAAACCCTTTGGTATTATTGTAAGGACTGTTCATTTTATAAAGAGGACACCTTATTTGTGTGATATCTTTTTTATTTTTCAATAAAATCATTATCGGTTTTTTGCATAAATTTCCATAGCTATTCTACAGTGTAGGAAAAATATAACATTATACAAATTGTCCTTAGTTATGGAACTGAAGCGGTTTTCGTTAAAACTCAATAAAACCTCATTTCTCAAAATTCTACACAACTTTCCACATACATAACTTTAGAATTTTCATGAACTTTTCAATGTGTTGGGATCTAATACTATTCCTCTAAAGGTAGAGTGTAATAGTTGGTCAGTAATAATGCACCAAGCATTATACAGCTTGATATAGTGAGTTGCCTTGTTATCAATGAAATTGATAAAAAATACTTATTTAAGTCCAGTGATGCAATAACACTACGGAATCAGTTCAAAATTTTTCCAGTATAGAAGAGAATCGCATTCTAAATGATACCGAAAAAAATATGCTTTAAAGTGCATTCTTCATCATAAATTCAATACTTAATGATGGCCAAAATGAAAAATTGCATACTTTTTGCTCCATAAATGCAAGTTTTTGATTCTAGAGAAGCTTATTATTATTTATTTTCAGCAAGGTCTGACCCTATGTGATTATTTACCTTATTTGAAAATAACTACATGTCAATTTTTATTTTCGACATCATTGTTAAGTTGTATTTGCAATAGAGTACATCGTTATTTAGAAGAACCTTCAACGAATGATGCGGTTTTATCTCCGGTAACTGCCATGAAGCACAGTAACCAAGCCAACAATGCTATCAAGAAGCGGCTTTCTGCATTTGAAATTGCATTATTAGTACTTTCGACTAGATCCATTGAAAACATTCAAAATTTAATGTTTTTATACATTTTTGTTTAACAAATATATTTTATTCTGAAAATCGAGTCCAACTTGTAACTTTAATATCTCAACAATCATTATTCCGATTAGGTTTATATTTTGCCAGAATATGTATCACTCAAACTGCTGCAGCATGGCAAACACTTTTATGCAATTAAAAACGATACACCGATGTTTTACAGACATTTTGTGTTTATCTTTAGTTTTTGGGAATTGAAAAATAGATCTCTCGAAACACTTTGCCACATTTCTATGAAGTTCAATAATTTTAACCCAATTAATTTATGATTATTATCTGCTAATATAATGTACTGAACAACTAACCAAGGCTGCTCAAATTTGAACTACGCGTTTTCTTTTTATAGCCTTGCAAAGTTGTCCTCTTTATAAAATGAACAGTCCTTAGGTCACTATATGCCAAACAACTTTGTCGAAGACCGCAAAGTGATCCAACGTCTGTGAAAAAAGTTATACCCTAGGTAAAGTGAGGATAAACTTTTTTGTTATTTTTCAAATAGGCATGGTACACAAATTACGTAACGCTAAAATCAGTGATTTCAGACTCCCCCCTCCCCCATGTAACGCTTTTTGTATGAAAACCAAAAATATTTTGTATGGCTCGTAACGCTAAGCTAAACTCCCCCCCCCCCCCTCCCCCTATAGCGTTACGTAATTTGTGTACGATGCCATACATGTTAAGGAATAATATCAATAATGAAATCTCAATACTTTGCCTCACTTTGCCTAGGGTATAACTTTTTTTACAGCCGTCGGATCACTTCGCGGTCTTCGACTAAGTTGTTTGGCATATAGTCACCTACAATAATACCAAAGGGTTTGTTCATTGAACGCTTACAGCGCCACCTAGCGGCAAAATTCGAAAACTTAAAATTTCTGCATACATTTGGTCAAGTTTTCCCATACAAACTTCAAGCGTTTTGAGCACCCCCTTAGGTTCAACCGATTTCGCTCAAATTTTGAACGTAGATTCTGGGAGTCTAAAACAACTGATTTAGGAGGTAAGACTTGGCATTTTTCGAAATTTTTGTTTTTCATATAAGTGTGGGCCACCCTACAACAGATGATGCTTGGGATTAGCTTTCTCTTCATTGTGTAAATACTGGAATCCCAAAACTTTTCAATAAGCAATGCCAGCGCCGGCCGCGTCCGAATGCAGGTTAATTGAGGATATGGAAGGAAGTGATGACGTGATTCTCGCTTAGGCCAATAACCGAGGAATTCTCTGCGTTACTACGAGAAATCACTAGGAGTTTGGACAGGGTAAATGGAGATGTGTTAAGGAATTCGTCGTGGTAAACGAATGTAATGTTTTGATTTTTTGATATTAAACACCGACTCACCCGTAGTTTGCGTTTCCACGCGAGACAATGCTGAACGCGATCGATTCACAAGTATTTATAAAATTACACGTGATAAATAAATCAGAAAGACCTTACCACATGGTTCGCCGTCTATCTTTTACCATTTATTCATTTGGACTAAAATATTACAAATGTCGACACCGAAGATGACGAACCATTCAAACTTTTGTGTACATGCAAAAAATAAAAGAAACATATTTATTATCATCTAAATGTGCATTTGGAACTAGCGCCAACACATGACGTGACGAACTTTTCAATATTTGTTAGATAAATACACAAAAACCAGAGCAGAATTTTATACATCCTTTAGCATTAATTATTGTGATAAAATGGAAAGAGCTCACCAATAAACATCCTTCGAAGTCTCCAGTGAAAAAATGCTATTCCAGGACTCGAACCTTGAATCTTCGAATCCACAATCTCATGCTCAACCAACTGCACCAAATTTAAACTGATTCACAAGGCCCTTTTCTATGTGATGTTGAAAAAGTGTCACTGTCAATGAATTTTGAAATAAATAACAGTCAACGTTTCCCAATTGACCACTGATTGCGTCCTGTTGAAGTGGAAGGCTTGGTGCCATATTGGCCGCCACAGGAACCAACTGAAAAATACGTTTGAGTTACCTCAAATACAGGGGGTGGCCAAAATGTTTGGGATAAGCAACTTTTTTTCTCCCGCAAAAAAATTCTACATGCTGTAACTTTTCATTGAGTGCATCAAAAAAATCTCATATTTTGACTGTTACATGTGCATCATTGGTACAAATTTGGGCTCAATTGAATAATTTTTCACGAAGTTAGATCCGTTCGGGTAAAACACTATTTTTTAGACAACTCATTTTTCAGCTGTCAAATCTCGGAAACCAGTGAACCGAATTGAATGATTTTTTTAACGTTTATTAACAATATATTGATACCTAATACAACTTTATAAAATGTAATATTTTCTCACGGCGAATTAAGTTATACCGGGTTGAAATTTTTACCATATAGAGGAAAATAAGTCAAATTTACAATACCACACAAAAATTACTGAATGTGTTCTTTCTTTAATCAAAATTGGCTCTAATATATCTGATTAAAGATAATTTGAGAACAGAAGTGGAAAATCTTCGGACATCAACACTAAAATTTATTGACATTGACGTAAAAAAATTACTTTTTTTCGTGAAAAATCCAAAAAGTGTCAATCCATGATAACTTTTTTCAACGTTCAAAGAGTATCTATGTTTTAATAGTTTGTGAAGCATTTGTATATTGTTAGCGTACGTTCAAAATTTCATTCAATTCGGTTCACTGGTTTCCGAGAAATGCCAGCTCAAAAATGAGTTGTCTAAAAAATAGTGTTTTACCCGAACGGTTCTAACATTGCGAAAGATTAATCAATCGAGACCAAATTTGTACCAATGATGCACATATAATAGGTTGACAAACAGTCAAAATTTGAGATTTTTTGATGCACTCTATGAAAAGTTATAGCATGTTGAACTTTTTTGTGAGAGAAAAAAATGTTGCCTATCCCAAACATTTTGGGCATCCCTTGTATGTCTGTTCAAGAGATGAACTATTCTATAAAGTTCAACAAGGTACACATATCTTCCCCTAATAATTTTGAAAACAGTCACCCTACCACTGATAAGGAAAACTATAACAACATCCCACATGGTTGACAACTTCCACCTCCCCTAGCTAGTCGGCGGCAGATATGGAAATTTTCCAGCTGTCCCTGGAAAAACAACAAACCATCTCCAAAGGAAGAGGAGTAGGAGGATGATAGCCGCCCTGTGGAAAAATCAACCCTCATCCTCTCACGGGCGGGCGGTTATCGCTTGAACTAGAAAGCTGCAAAGGTTCCAGAAGCCAGAAAAGGCAGCTCGATGGCATGGTAAACGACCGCCACGGCACAACCAACATTGTGCAAAACAGAAATTATAAACACAGCATATCTACCTAGGCATAAAGTGCCTTCCGAAGGCGAGCACTGCTTCGGCTCGGCTCCGCACAATAAGGCAAAACATGTCCGTATAAAACTAGGACAACAAAACTGCTGATAACGGGAAATTGTATACCGTCCTCTATCGCGCAGGTTGCTGGTTTGGCTGGTGGTTAGTTATTGCTGGTGACGGAGTTTGATATGTAGCCAGGGTCTGGTCTGGTCTGGCGGCCTGGCCCGGAGCTGGTTCTCCGTATAGAAGCGCAACAACCGCGCGCGCGTGTTTTGTAACTGTTCAGTGTCACTTTTTTCCCTCCATCCATTGCTTGCTGTAGTCCGTTTTCTCCGGTTGTGAGCTGTGTGGCATATCCGTTTTCTGTGGGTTTTGTGGTGTAGCACACGGGACCCGGAGCTGGGAGGACTGACTGACTGACTGATAATAATATGAACCGTTGACGCTGTTGATTCCACATTTGTGCTCGGCTACCAGACTTGCTGAAGTCGTTTTGTCCCGTAATGTGCTAGTCTTTCTGGTTGGTTGATAGAAAGGTTTATTGATTTCACCCCCATCATTTACAAATGCTGCTGCTGCATAGGCCAATGCGTTACCACTAGTAGAGTAATAAGTGGTAAATCTACCATCGTCAGTAACTGCCGAAAAAATATTTATTCTTTTTGTTTATTAAGTTACTTTGACTCGGAGGATAATTTTGTGTTGATATGAAGTTTATTGAACTATTCATAATGCAATTAAAGTAAGTGGTTGATTGAGGAGCTATAGATGGTAACTAACAGCATTATTCTGCAAATGAATTCCATAGAATCGAATCATGTTAACCCGATAAACGAAATGCATAGCAAATACACGGTGTCCGGCCATTTGGCCAAATGCCGTTTGGCCGAATGTCGTTTGGCCGAATGCCATCTGGCCGAATGGGTCATTTGGTCGAATGCCGTTTGGCCGAATCATGATCAAAATAATTTAGAGGAAGTGTTTTTTTTTTTGTTTTCCTTCTAAACCATAGGGGGAAAAATCTGCTCAACAGACACCCTAACAGGAAGGTCCGGGTAGTGTGGGGTTAAGGCCGTCTTCTTCAACACTAGTAAAAGCCAGGACTACTCTCTCCTCGACCCACTAAAACACATTCCTATGTTCGCCAAACCCTACGTCTCTCCGGAACCACCAAGAAGGTATTGTTTCAGAGAAGGGGCTAGTGCACATCGCACCCTCGAGGTTAACTGCGTAGCCTAGCAGCAACGAACATCGATGACTCGCTCTGGAGAGTCCATCACGGTAACATGCTGGTGCTTGGCCACTTTCCCGAGTGGTCCTCGCCACTCCCGTTGTCCTCGGAAGGCGGGCAGGGTCAACCCCGCCCGCGCCCAACTGCTTAGTAGACATCAAGAACTGATGCCCACGTGCAACCCGATCTGACCTGCCCGCAAAGAAAGGGTATCACTACCCTTCAGGCCCTATCAGATGCACCCGAAGGTTGCAGACAGCAGGGTCTCACCTACCCCGACCCTTGCCGGGGACCACTTTCCAACCGCGGGCTCGGATCCAACCCAGTAGACCGACGCCACGACAGCACCGCTACGGGGACTCCGCGGCCACTTAATCGCTGTAAGGGTCGATTTCGGACCGCAGGGCATCGGTATGACCTACGAAGCCGACTTCGAACCCCTGGACCACCTCTTGTACTGCATCTGGACTAGCCATTCTCCGAGTCAACGCGCCTTTGTAGCTCCCAGACGATATGGGTGATAGCCGTTGAAACGGCGTTCCAGCTGAACGCATCCCTATACATCCTCTGGACCAAATTGTCCGGAGTTGTGTCCTCCCCGCATGTGGCAAGCATGCGGTCACGCATTGTGCGAAAACGCGGGCACACGAACAAAACGTGTTCCGCCGTTTCCTCTTAACCGTTGCACACTGGGCATTCGTGAAAATCCGCATGCCCGAAACGGTGTAGATACTGTCGGAAGCAACCATGACCTGTAAGGACCTGTGTCAGGTGGAATGTAACTTCCCCATGGCGCCTATTAATCCAACTATCTACCCTCGGTATCAACCTATGTATGGGTTCACCTTCCTTTGGTGGAACTGTCCCACGCGCGCTGCCATTTGACCATAGAGGCCATCCTGGCAGTCCTGCGTATGCCTCTTGTGCCGCGCATTTCGAAGCACTCCATGTCCTCACTGATAAGAATGCTGATAGGCACCATATCAGTAATTACGCCCAAGTGTTTGACGGAGCGCTTTGACAGGATAGTGCACTCTCCTACACTGATCTCCGTCTGCTTCTCCGACTTCCGGTTGTTAACAACCGTCACCTCTGTCTTGTGGTGAGCCAGCGCCAGTTTCCTGGACCGTTTGTTGTTTACTGCGGCTTTCTTGAAGGCCGGGCACTCTGGACCACCCATCGGATGTCTGTTGTTCGAGGATTTCCCGGTACAGATCATGCAGATGGGCGGACTCGTGCAGCTTTGGGCCTTATGACCTTCAGCGCCGCATCGCCTGCACAGTTTGCGCCTGTCTGGGCCTTTGCAGTCTCACGACTTGTGTCCTGGTTCCAGACACCTGAAGCAAACCTCTGGTGGCTCGTGGAATGTCAGGTGACATACACATCAGCCCACCTTTATTTTCCCTACTTTAACGGACTTTTTGACGTCCGCCACAGGTACCTGAACTAAAGCTATCTGTGTCCCTGCTGGCCCCTTCCGTAGCTTAACGGCTGCGGCGGCCACCTGCACATCGCACTGTTGCCGAACTGCCGTGACGAGCTCTTCCACTTCGGTGATCTCATCAATGTCCTTGACCTTCAGAGTCGCCTCATGTGTCAGAGCCTTCACCTGCACACCCTCACCAAGAACCTCTTCTGCCAGCCTCTTGTAGGCGGCGCCCTTGTGTTCCTTCTGGCGCTTCAGCTCCAGGATCATCTCTGCTGTACGAGTACGTCTAATACTGCGTACGTCGGCTCCAAGACCCTCAAGCTTGGCGTCGCTTCGCATCGTCTTCAAGACGTCCGAGTACTTGGACTGTTCCTTCTTTATGATGATCGCGTCGCCTTTCTTGCGCTTGGCACCTGCCCTCCTACGCCTTGGCTTGGCGTCCTGCGCTATTACCTGCGGATTCGTCTTCTTCTTCTTCTCCTTCCGCTCTACCTTCGTCCATGGGGGGTCCTCTCTTTGGATCGCCCTGCTCTGTGGCTGTTGAGGGCCCACCAGCGGTCGCAACTCGTAGTTCCCATCGTTCCGGGACGGGCCAGCCTTTTCAGGCCCACCCTTCCCAGCTTTCCGGGAACCCTGGCTGGGGTCCTAAGTACCTTCCGGCATTATTACCGACTTTCGGGGTAATGATTCGCCTGGCTTTGCGGGCACCGCCAGACAGATCCTCGCTTGACGGCTGCCTCACCCGCTTCTGCGATTGCTTGCCCCGTTTGTCGCGAGCAGTCGCTTCCACCTGTTTCGAACTTCATGCGAAGGAGAAGGCCTCCGTTTGGGTAAACTTCGGCACTTTCTCATTTGCAGGCTCTGCTGCTGCAGCAGTCAGCAACGCGAGTGCCGCGTGCTCCTGCTTGGCATCGTCGATCGACACCCTAAGTCGAAGCAAGGCCGTTTTCAGGTCCTTGCTTATGTTCGACTTAGTGGACGCAAAGTCGATGATTTTGCCAAGCTGCTGCTCAGCCACCTCTATTGCGGACTGTCCTTTGGATCCTCGGTTGACGGCCCTCAACAACCACGCTCCGTCCATAACCTCCACCGGCTGGCTTGCCGGGAAGTGGACTGGAGCACCCACGCTTGAGCTGCGTACGCAACTCCCAGCGCCTATCTCCTCACTTCTCCTTGTCGGAGATCTCATCAACCCGCTTCTTGCGAAGGGGTTGATCCCACCACTATTTCCACCTAGATTCTGATTTTTATTTGACTTCATGATTAAATCCCACGAGTAGCACGGGAAAGAATGTCCACCACGCCAGAGCCCTGCATTAACGCGGTAAGGGACAGCTTACTGTGGGGGGTGCCCAGGTACCCCACAGGCTCCGTTAAAGATCGAGCATCTTTTTCACCCCCTCGATCACTCATTCCTCAGCACGGGTCGCTTGACACCTTGAATTGGGGTTAGTAGTCCTATTCTTAGCCGGCGACTACGCGGCTGACTCGCAAGCGGGGGGGTGCGTCAGGCCCCAGGACTTTAGTCCCTGCTGCCCCAACCAGAGGAAGTGTGTGACATTCTAACTGTCAATATGATCATCAGAAGTATGTCCTTCTTTTAATCATAGGCTTTTCTATCTAGTTTTGATATTCAGGGCGTTGGCGTTGAAACTGCGAATATTTTATCGAATATTTTCCCTTCTTTGAATCATAGGCTGTTCTTACAAGTTATACTGGCATGTTCACTTATTGCTTTTTTGCACCGTATTCGACCCCCTGCAGAATGTTTTGTCACACCACAATATGCTCACACCAGTTTCAGCATACATTGGTTCGTTTCGCTGCTAGAAATTTTAAGCGTCGGTTACACTTTTCGGGTGGTGCATGGAATAATCGGTTTATTTACTTGCTACTTTCTTTGATGTTTGACGTGTGAACCAATATTTTGGACAATTGAACATTTGCATGGTAATCTATAAAGCAAAGCAAGATGCAATAAGACCATCATTAATTTTTCGGCCAAACGGCATTCGGCCAAACGACCCTTTCGGCTAAATGGCGTTCGGCCAAATGACCCGGAACCCAAATACACATAAGGGGCCGTTCATAAACCACGTAGACATTTTGGGGGGAGGGGAGGGGGGGTCTGGCTAAAGCCTACGATCCATACAAATTTCAAAATTTTTGTATGGACAAAAGTCTACGAGGAAGAGGGGGGGTCTGAGATGCCCAATTTTTGGTATACGTGGTTTATGAACAGTCCCTAATAGCATTCTTTTGCTTCTTCTTCTTCTTCTTCTTCTTCTTCTTCTTCTTCTTCTTCTTCTTCTTCTTCTTCTTCTTCTTCTTCTTCTTCTTCTTCTTCTTCTTCTTCTTCTTCTTCTTCTTCTTCTTCTTCTTCTTCTTATTCTTCTTCTTCTTCTTCTTCTTCTTCTTCTTCTTCTTCTTCTTCTTCTTCTTCTTCTTCTTCTTCTTCTTCTTCTTCCTCTTCTTCTTCTTCTTCTTCCTCTTCTTCTTCTTCTTCACTAAAATGGCCATAACTCTGGAACGCCTTGACCGATCCGCGACATTTTCATTAGCAATCAATGCGGTAAAATTTCGGTTCGATTCGAGCTGTAATCCGTAAAATCTGATGGGAAGTGCGTTAAAAGCGAGTGAACTTTTCTTGCGCACATAAATACATATACAGGTACTCTTCGATATAACGTACAAAAAAGTTTTCTCCTTGTACGTTATATCGAAGTGTACGTTATATCGAAGCAGAGAAAAATTTAATATTTTTTATGCTAGTATTGATGTATTCGACGGGAAATTAATCCCAAAAAATGATTTCGGTGAAATTCACAAAACCAATAATGAAAAACTTGAGTTTTGACGAAAAAGTCATTTCGTTTTTTGTGCTTCGATATAACGTACATTTTGCTTCGATATAACGTACACTAAATTTTTCCCCAAATTGCGCTAATTCTGGGTAACAAGGCTAATGCTGCAACAAAACATTGATTTGAGTGATTTCGTAGTTTATCTAAGGGTTATTCGTGGGAAAAATAAAAAATTTCAATGTTGTACGTTATATCGAAGCAAAATGTACGTTATATCGAATTCGCTATATCGAGGGTACGCTATATCGAGGGTACGTTATATCGAAGAATACCTGTATACATTCCCTGTTGTGCATTTGGACGAGTCGGACGTGTGCTCCGTATCTCACCACGCGATAGACCTCGTAAAAGTAGAGTTTTTTCCCCCGCAATTGCGGAAGGTTTTTTATATCGTGCGTTCTCCTGCTTGTGCGAAGTGTAGTGTCGCAAGGTGGTATCCAGCGCAACGCGGAAGCGAGGTGCTTGCATCATCGTACATCAAGGTCAAGGAATAATCGCATCCAAAAGTCATCATTATCGCCATCATCAGCCCCTCCGTCAACAAAGAGGACGGCGGCGACGGGTGCGAAGGCAGGCGCGACGGACAGCTTTACCATCTGCCTGCCTGTGATAAATATCTACCTGCTCCGGTCAGATAAGTATCACTCTTTCGATACACTCTTTTGTCCGCCCAATTTGTTTTTGATCGCTTTTGTCTATTGTATCCCCAGTCCACATTCGACCACGTGCTTTTTTTTTGACATCCATAACAGTGGTTCCCAAACTACTGTATACGGGTAAGGGTGTACAAACTGTAAATAACAGAACATTTTTTTTTTGTTTTTTTTTATTAGCTATTTTTTCTTTTTTTTCAATACCGTTTTTTTTGCATCCTACAGGGTGCGCTAAAATAAACATAAGAATTGAATTCGTATATTATTAGCACAAGTTTTTTTTTTTTTTTTTGCTTTATTTTTTTTCTATATATTACTAACATTGTTTGGTTTACAAACCAAACAGTTGTCGTCCTAAGGAAGAAAGTGCACTGTAAATACTTTAAGGTTTTTCTCTTCCTCTTTTGCACTTTTGAGTTATTTTCCATAAATTTGTTTCCACATGGACGATTCGATTGGAGGCGAAACGCCTCCCAATGATATCATTGCTCGTACGCGGTTTTATCAGCCATCTTCGCCTGGACCTTGGGTTGTCTATTTCCGGCGCAAATGCAAACCATTGAATATGCTTTCGATTTCTCGAGAGCTGACGCGTAAGTATCCTGGGACCGTTATTCACCAAGTGAAAGCATCCAAGCTGCGTGTTACCGCACCTAGCTACAAAGCAGCAAATGAAATTGCTCAACACGAAGCGTTTACTGTTGAATACGCGGTCTATGTGCCAGCACGAGAAGTGGAGGTGGAGGGGAAGATCCTCGACGAAATGCTGACATGTGAGGACATCAAGACCGGCTTTGGTCGATTCAAAAATAGGTCAATTCCTGATGTGGCTATCCTAGACTGTAAACGCTTATCTAAGGTTTCCATGGAAGGAAATAAAAAGGTGTACTCGCCTTCAGCGTTTTTTCGAGTGACTTTTCCAGGTTCCGTCCTCCCGGAATTTGTTGTAATTGATGGTGGTTTTTACCCAGTGCATCTTTTTAGGCCGAAGGTTTTTAATTGTACAAAATGCAAGCAGTTTGGTCACAGTGATAGCTTTTGCGACAACAAGCCCCGTTGTGGCAAATGCAACCAAGCTCATTTGGAGGACTCTTGCACACAGGAAGCGGAAAAATGTAGCTACTGTGGCGGAGATCCATACGACTTGCAAGTTTGCCCGGCTTACAAAAGACGCATTCGAAATGAGAGTCGCTCTATCATAAAGCGCTCCAAACAGACATATGCGGAGATGGTGAAATCTTTTAAAACACCAGATTCCGTGTCTGAATCAGCTGTCCCAGTTGAAAATCCCTATCAGGAGTTGTCTTCCGATGATCAGGACGATGGCGAAACTGATGAGGGTGGATCTCTTTCGGAGGTACACGCACCTGGAAAAAGGAAGTCATCATCTTCCCCGGGATTGCGCCGAAAGGTCTTTTTAAAGTCTTCCCTCAAAAGTTTGCCTAATGTTAAAGGAGACGGGGTAAACTCAAAAACTCCGAAGAATCAGGTTCCTTCAGCTTCAGATCCATGTTGTAGCAAGAACCTGTCACCCCCGTCTCCGCCTGTTAAATACACTTCAAAGAGAAATAATCGACAAGGTAGCAAGAAAAAAGCTACCAAAGTTCCTCGCAGTTCAAACAAGCCTCCTAGACCCAAGCGAGGACTGTTTACTTTTAGGGTTCTCGTGGATCGCTTATATGATGCCCTCAGCCTTCCAGAAACATTTAGAGGCATTATTGATATGTTTATACCTACAGTAGAAGAATATCTTCGGAATCTGACACAATCATGGCCCCTCCTTGCTGCGATCATATCTTTCGGTGGATAATTCATCAAGTGAGGTACAAGATATGATCACTGTGCTACAGTGGAACTGTCATAGTCTAAAACCTAAATTAGACCTGTTTAAGTTTTTGATTCACAACTCTGATTGTGATATATTTGCCCTTTGTGAAACATGGCTTTCTTCTGAAGATGAACTCAACTTCCACGATTTTAACATTATACGCCAGGACAGAGATGACCATTATGGGGGAGTTCTTTTGGGGATCAAAAAGACTTACTCATTTTATAGAATTCCAATCGCGACTCATCCTGGCGTAGAAATCGTCGCTTGCCAAATAAACGTAAAGGGTAAAGAACTTTGCGTAGCTTCCGTTTACATTCCTCCAAGAATTTCAATTAACCGCCGTCATCTTTGGAATGCGGTTTCTGCACTATCACATCCAGTTTTAATTCTGGGTGATATGAACGCGCATGGTACAGGGTGGGGCGAACCATATGACGATAATAGAGCGGCCGTTTTCTATGATTTGTGCGACGATTTCAATTTGAACATTTTAAATACAGGTGACACGTATTGCATCTGACGGCAAAGAAAGTCGTCTCGACCTATCACTGGGGTCAAGTTCACTATCATTCGATTGCTTGTGGAAGGTAATCGAAGATCCTCATGGTAGTGATCACTTACCCATTATAACCACCATAAAGCATAATAGTGAATGGTCAGACCAACCAATTCAGGTTCCTTTTGACCTCACAAGGAATATCGATTGGCAAAAGTATGCAGAAGCGGTATCTTTTGGCATCGAATCATTCAATCCCCTCCCACCTTTGGATGAGTATCGATTCCTGTCTGAACTGATATATAAGAGTGCATTAGAATCACAAAAACGACGTGTTCCAAGTGCAACCTTCAAAAGAAGACCAGCCACACTAGGCTGGGATGATGATTGCACCCAGTTGTATCTTAAAAAATCTGATGCTTTCAAAACTTTTCGTAGGCACGGTACCTCAGATCTTTATCAAGAGTACGCAAAGCTCGAAAGACAGCTGAGAAACCTGCTGAAAGCGAAGAAGCGTAGTTATTGGCGACACTTCATTGAGGGTCTCTCAAGAGAAACTTCAATGACAACGCTTTGGAGTTGTGGACGCTTTGGAGAGTGGCTCGCAACATGCGAAACCACTCTTCTTCTAATGAGAGTGACGAATACTCCAACCGTTGGATATTCAGCTTCGCGAAAAAGGTCTGCCCAGACTCAGTCCCAGCACAACCGATTTCTTGGGAAACATCCCCAAGAGACGGTTCTTTGGACAGACCCTTCCCTATGCTGGAACTTTCTACGGCTCTTCTTTCATCAAACAATTCCGCTCCGGGACGCGATATGATCAAGTTCAATCTTCTTAAGAATCTCCCAGATATCGCGAAAAGACGACTACTGGATCTGTTCAACTCATTCATGGAGAACAACATTGTTCCGCTAGAATGGAGACAGGTCAAAGTAATAGCTATTCAAAAGCCTGGTAAACCAGCGTCTGATCATAATTCATACCGCCCAATTGCTATGTTATCATGTTTAAGGAAATTGTTGGAAAAAATGATCCTATCACGACTCGATCATTGGGTCGAATCGAATAACTTGCTTTCAAATACACAGTTCGGGTTTCGCAAGGGCAAAGGAACAAACGATTGTCTAGCGTTGCTTTCAACAGATATTCAACTGGCCTTTGCGGAAAAGGAGCAACTGGCTTCAGTTTTCTTGGATATTAAGGGCGCCTTTGATTCAGTTTCCATAGGAATATTGTCAGAAAAACTGCACAATAGTGGACTTCCAGGAATTTTAAATAATTTCTTGTATAATTTGTTGTCAGAAAAACATATGAGTTTCAATCTCGGACAACTGACAACTTCCAGAATTAGTTACATGGGCCTACCCCAAGGCTCATGTTTAAGTCCCTTGCTTTATAATTTTTACGTGAAAGACATTGATAGTTGCTTGGAAGGACAATGCACGCTAAGACAACTTGCAGATGATGCTGTGGTTTCTCTAAAAGGCCCACATGCAGAAATGTTGCAAAGACCATTGCAAAATTCTCTAAATAATCTGTCAATCTGGGCAAGAAATTTAGGGATCGAGTTTGCTCCGCAAAAAACTCAATTGGTTGTGTTTTCTAGAAAGCGGAACCCAGCCCAACTGAAACTCAATCTTTTGGGAATAGAAATCGACCAGTCTTTGACTTCGAAATACCTTGGGGTCTGGTTTGATTCAAAAGGCACTTGGGGTACCCAAATCAAGTATTTGGTGCAAAAATGTCAACAAAGGATCAATTTTCTACGCACAATTACCGGAACATGGTGGGGTGCTCACCCGGAAGACCTCATAAAACTTTACAAAACGACTATTCTCTCTGTTATTGAGTATGGCTCTTTCTGCTTCCACTCAGCAGCAAACTGCCACCTAATAAAGTTGGAACGAATTCAATACCGTTGTTTGCGTATTGCTCTCGGCTGTATGCACTCAAATGCTCAGTCTGAACACTCAATCAAAATTCATGAGAATCTATCTGTTCTACATGTCATCTGACATAAGCCTACCAAGTTATAATCCTCCCCGTGTACACTTTACTAATGACAGTACCTCTGTTAAATACGATCTGTCCATGAAACAAGCTATTCATGGAATACCAGATCAACTTCGATGTATATCTATTCCTCGCATTTTTAATGAAAAGTACCAAAATGTCAATTCCTGTAAGAGATTCTTCACTGATGGGTCTCGCATAAATGAATCCACTGGTTTCGGTGTCTTCAATGAACATTTCACCGCCTTCCGCAAACTTCAGGAACCTTGTTCGGTTTATGTTGCTGAGCTGGCAGCAATCAACTTCGCTTTGGGGATGATTTCCAACAAGCCCGTAGACCATTTCTTCATCTTCTCGGATAGCCTTAGTTCGATTGAGGCACTCCGGTCGATGAAACCTGTAAAACATTCATCTTACTTTCTTACAAAAATAAGGGAGCAGATGGGTGCACTGGTCGAAAGATCATACAAGATTACCTTTGTATGGGTCCCCTCACATTGCTCAATTTATGGCAATGAGAAGGCGGACTCTCTCGCAAAGGTGGGCGCACAGGAAGGTGAGATCTATGATAGAAGAATTTCACATGATGATTTTTTCCATTTTGTTCGCCAGAGTTCTCTTCAAAGTTGGCAAAATGATTGGCGAGATGGCCAGCTGGGACGGTGGTTACATTCCATTATTCCTAATGTTTCTTTGCGAGTGTGGTGGTATGGTCTGGATGTAAGTCGCAATTTCATTCGCGTGATGTGAAGACTTATGTCCAACCATTACTCGCTAGACGCGCATTTACACAGGATTAACCTCGCGTTGAGCAATGTTTGTTCTAAGTGCGGTTCCGGTTATGATGACATCGACCACGTAGTTTGGCAATGCCCGGATAATGACGCCTCCAGAGCGCTACTTTTGGATACCCTTGAGGCCCGAGATAGACAACCCTTTGTTCTTGTGAGAGATGTGTTGGGGACCCGCGATGTCACATACATGGGATGTATTTTCGACTTTCTTCGCTCTGCTGGTATAAAAGTTTAATTTGCTTGTGTTTTCTTCTCCAGTTTTTTTTCTCTGTTTTGTCCTCTTTGTGTTACCAAGCTGCTCCTGGCCATCCGGAAGACCAAGTCCCACAACAAGTTGGTACCAACACCACAAGGCACCGAATACGCTAGCAAGATGCGATTCACCCCCGGATGAGCAGCAGTGAAACCTTTGACCCAATCCTTACCCTGTCCATCCCTCAAAATGTGACCTTCTAACCTCGAGCTGCCACGAGTACCCTGGCTTCCACCCATTACTAACAGATATCATTAAAAAGTTATTACTCTGTATAATGTATACTATTAAGTACAAAGAAAGATCCTCGGCTCCGTAAAGCGTTATACGCGGTTGAGCCCCAAATAAACGAACTAGATAAAAAAAAATACATATATACACATATGCAGACGTCATCTCTATTCGTCAAACTGAGTTGATTGTCTATCTAAAATTAGTGTTTTGAGTGAACATATAGCCTTCAAGGACACTTTTGTGTAAGAGAAAGGCAAAAAAAGCAGCCGTCCCAGGTAACAATTTGATGCTGTACAAACGAATTTTATAACACAGCTTTAATAACATATAATTGTGTTTTTTTTATGAGCACCAGACGTAAAACAAAATAAGTTATAAATATCAGGGTTAGTTAGAATTATGTTACATTTTTGTTAGAATCTTCTAGTCGGATATCCATTACCGGAAGGATACGATGGGCATGACATGTAGCAAGAATGCCAAACACAACCCTGTAAAGTGAGTGTTCGCTAGGCGTCGAGCGCAGAGAGCACGATGTGAAAGGACCATGTGGAGTTTGATCTGGCAAGCACAGGGCGTGGCCGAGGATGAATAGCCATAATCCGAGTATTGTGGCGTACTTGGAGTACTATTGTTAATTGTGTATGTGTTATCCTAATTGTGATGCAGTGCAAATATATTTGTTTGTATGTAGGTCTTGAAATCTTTTGATTCCAAATTCTTCCATTTGGTAGTGTCCCTTGTCAGGCCATGTCCTTGCAAAAATAATCCCACCACAGCAGCGAAACTAACTTGCAAAAGGAAGAAATTAATGGTATTTTTATGGCAATAAAAAAGGCAAACGAAAAAAAAAAGGATTTCTCATCTCGACTTCGTTGAAATACCGTCCGGCACAAAAGGCATGTATCCCTTGTAGGCAAAACCAGCAAAGTCTCCGCATTCGAAAAAAGGAGCACCCAGTCTGCTCTCGGTCGAGAGCACCACGGCCACACGGACGAACAACGCCGCGCACCCGATAAGGAACACAAACAAAGTCTTTGTCGGGGAGCTCGGATCGGAAAATATGTCATATATTCTTCTCCTCAATGGTGCTCTTTCTTTTCGAATCCGCTTCCCGCTGCGTCGCCTCTCCACGATCACCTATCCCCTAGACGATTCGCGCTCCACCATCGCCACGTGATGACTCCTTTTACCTAAAGTTTCAAAAAATATCCGCGCGATCGTCATCCTTGTGCGGGGCGAATCATGCCATTCTCACACAGTCACAATCACAGCCAGGCAGTGTGCTCATCGCATCGTCACCGTTTTTTTTTTGCGGCCTTCATCGCAGGATCGCTCGCTCAGGGGAGCTGTGGTGACGTTCAACGTTCAGCCTCGGAAAGGAGAAAAAAGCAACGATTATTATTGCTGACTGTTGGTGGTGTGGTGTGGTGGCCTAAAAATAAACTCCGTCTTGCGATTGCGCACTTGCATGTCCCTCAGCACAACGCAAACGCCGCGCGCCAGCCAGCAGCTCGCAAGGAGCTGATGGGATTCGTGGAAGGAACAACTGACAAAAGCCGAGTCATCGCGTTTTAACGCTCGCTAGTCGTTGCTGTTGGCTGGCTGGGTGAGTCGGGAATTTCTTGTGAACGCTGCTGAACACCGCACCGCCACCAGGCGAGCCTTCCTCTGGAGGGGATTGGACGGTTGACAACGGACACTCTCCAAAGGGGTGTGATATTTCAGGATTCAGCGTCAGCGTTTTCTTTGCCTTGTTGGGGTTTGATGTTGTTTAAATTTATTTGACGATGGTTGTTTTTCTTAGCTTTTCTCAGAAATTGCGAAAACGTGAGTTCATTCTGGATCAACATTTGAAGCGTCTCGTTATTTGTAGATGTCTTTCCCTAATAGACGTTATGACTCAGTTTACACATGCACTACTATTATAGGATTATCACTATTTAGGCTGTAGTGGCCAGTTTACATTTAAGATAGTACTGTCGGACTATCTTTATTGAGGTAACGGTGCAGGGGTGCAGAAAACGGAAAACAATGGATTCATTCCTAAAATGCATTTTCCATTTTGACCTTTTGAATGACGCAGAATATCACATACATTTATTTGTTCAACATCACATTTAACTTTTCGTAGGCACGGTACCTCAGATCTTTATCAAGAGTACGCAAAGCTCGAAAGACAGCTGAGAAACCTGCTGAAAGCGAAGAAGCGTAGTTATTGGCGACACTTCATTGAGGGTCTCTCAAGAGAAACTTCAATGACAACGCTTTGGAGAGTGGCTCGCAACATGCGAAACCGCTCTTCTTCTAATGAGAGTGACGAATACTCTAACCGTTGGATATTCAGCTTCGCGAAAAAGGTCTGCCCAGACTCAGTCCCAGCACAACCGATTTCTTGGGAAACATCCCCAAGAGACGGTTCTCTGGACAGACCCTTCACTATGCTGGAACTTTCTATGGCTCTTCTTTCATCAAACAATTCCGCTCCGGGACGCGATATGATCAAGTTCAATCTTCTTAAGAATCTCCCAGATATCGCGAAAAGACGACTACTGGATCTGTTCAACTCATTCATGGAGAACAACATTGTTCCGCTAGAATGGAGACAGGTCAAAGTAATAGCTATTCAAAAGCCTGGTAAACCAGCGTCTGATCATAATTCATACCGCCCAATTGCTATGTTATCATGTTTAAGGAAATTGTTGGAAAAAATGATCCTATCACGACTCGATCATTGGGTCGAATCGAATAACTTGCTTTCAAATACACAGTTCGGGTTTCGCAAGGGCAAAGGAACAAACGATTGTCTAGCGTTGCTTTCAACAGATATTCAACTGGCCTTTGCGGAAAAGGAGCAACTGGCTTCAGTTTTCTTGGATATTAAGGGCGCCTTTGATTCAGTTTCCACAGGAATATTGTCAGAAAAACTGCACAATAGTGTACTTCCAGGAATTTTAAATAATTTTTTGTATAATTTGTTGTCAGAAAAACATATGAGTTTCAATCTCGGACAACTGACAACTTCCAGAATTAGTTACATGGGCCTACCCCAAGGCTCATGTTTAAGTCCCTTGCTTTATAATTTTTACGTGAAAGACATTGATAGTTGCTTGGAAGGACAATGCACGCTAAGATAACTTGCAGATGATGCTGTGGTTTCTCTGAAAGGCTCACATGCAGAAATGTTGCAAAGACCATTGCAAAATTCTCTAAATAATCTGTCAATCTGGGCAAGAGATTTAGGGATCGAGTTTGCTCCGCAAAAAACTCAATTGGTTGTGTTTTCTAGAAAGCGGAACCCAGCCCAACTGAAACTCAATCTTTTGGGAATAGAAATCGACCAGTCTTTGACTTCGAAATACCTTGGGGTCTGGTTTGATTCAAAAGGCACTTGGGGTACCCAAATCAAGTATTTGGTGCAAAAATGTCAACAAAGGATCAATTTTCTACGCACAATTACCGGAACATGGTGGGGTGCTCACCCGGAAGACCTCATAAAACTTTACAAAACGACTATTCTCTCTGTTATTGAGTATGGCTCTTTCTGCTTCCACTCAGCAGCAAACTGCCACCTAATAAAGTTGGAACGAATTCAATACCGTTGTTTGCGTATTGCTCTCGGCTGTATGCACTCAACGCATAATGCGAGCCTTGAGGTCCTGGCAGGGGTGAAACCTCTCCAGAACCGATTCTGGGAGCTCTCGCTAAGGTTACTTATCAAGTGTGGAGTGAGCAACACACTTGTCATTGAAAACTTCGAAGAAATGCTCAGTCTGAACACTCAATCAAAATTCATGAGAATCTATCTGTTCTACATGTCATCTGACATAAGCCTACCAAGTTATAATCCTCCCCGTGTACACTTCACTAATGACAGTACCTCTGTTAAATACGATCTGTCCATGAAACAAGCTATTCTTGGAATACCAGATCAACTTCGATGTATATCTATTCCTCGCATTTTTAATGAAAAGTACCAAAATGTCAATTCCTGTAAGAGATTCTTCACTGATGGGTCTCGCATAAATGAATCCACTGGTTTCGGTGTCTTCAATGAACATTTCACCGCCTTCCGCAAACTTCAGGAACCTTGTTCGGTTTATGTTGCTGAGCTGGCAGCAATCAACTCCGCTTTGGGGATGATTTCCAACATGCCCGTAGACCATTTCTTCATCTTCTCGGATAGCCTTAGTTCGATTGAGGCACTCCGGTCGATGAAACCTGTAAAACATTCATCTTACCTTCTTACAAAAATAAGGGAGCAGATGGGTGCACTGGTCGAAAGATCATACAAGATTACCTTTGTATGGGTCCCCTCACATTGCTCAATTTATGGCAATGAGAAGGCGGACTCTCTCGCAAAGGTGGGCGCACAGGAAGGTGAGATCTATGATAGAAGAATTTCACATGATGAATTTTTCCATTTTGTTCGCCAGAGTTCTCTTCAAAGTTGGCAAAATGATTGGCGAGATGGCCAGCTGGGACGGTGGTTACATTCCATTATTCCTAATGTTTCTTTGCGAGTGTGGTGGTATGGTCTGGATGTAAGTCGCAATTTCATTCGCGTGATGTCAAGACTTATGTCCAACCATTACTCGCTAGACGCGCATTTACACAGGATTAACCTCGCGTTGAGCAATGTTTGTACTAAGTGCGGTTCCGGTTATGATGACATCGACCACGTAGTTTGGCAATGCCCGGATAATGACGCCTCCAGAGCGCTACTTTTGGATACCCTTGAGACCCGAGGTAGACAACCCTTTGTTCTTGTGAGAGATGTGTTGGGGACCCGCGATGTCACATACATGGGATGTATTTTCGACTTTCTTCGCTCTGCTGGTATTAAAGTTTAATTTGCTTGTGTTTTCTTCTCCAGTTTTTTTTTTCTCTGTTTTGTCCTCTTTGTGTTACCAAGCTGCTCCTGGCCATCCGGAAGACCAAGTCCCACAACAAGTTGGTACCAACACCACAAGGCACCGAATACGCTAGCAAGATGCGATTCACTCCCGGATGAGCAGCAGTGAAACCTTTGGCCCAATCCTTACCCTGTCCATCCCTCAAAATGTGACCTTCTAACCTCGAGCTGCCACGAGTACCCTGGCTTCCACCCATTACTAACAGATATCATTAAAAAGTTATTACTCTGTATAATGTATACTATTAAGTACAAAGAAAGATCCTCGGCTCCGTAAAGCGTTATACGCGATTGAACCCCAAATAAACGAACTAGATAAAAAAAAAAAACATCACATTTAAGACAAGACATAATTAACAATAGTACGCCACAATACTCGGTTTATGGCTGCCGCTCTCCATCCTCAGTCGCGCCCAATACTCGCCAAGTCACGCTCCACCTGGTCCGCCCATCGTGCTCTCTGCGTTCCACGCCTTCTTGTTCCAACCGGATCTGTCGCGAACACCAACCTTGCAGGGTTGTTGTCCGGCATTCTTGCAACATGCCCTGCCCATCGTATCCTTCCGGCTTTGGTCATCTTCTGGATGCTGGGTTCACCGTAAAATGCAGCGAGCTCGTGGTTCATCCTGCACACCGCCGAAGATCGTCCTCAACACGCGTCGCTCGAAAACTCCAAGTGCTTGCAGGTCCTCCTCGAGCATGGTTCATGTCTCGTGTTCGTAGAGGACCACCGGTCTTATTAGCGTTTTGTACATGGTGCATTTGGTGCGTGGGTCAATCTTTTTCGATCGCAGTTTCTTCTGGAACCCGTAGTAGGCCCGACTTCCGCTGATGATGCGCTTCCGAATTTCTCGGCTCACGTTGTTGTCAGCCGTCAGTAACGATCCGAAGTAGACGAATTCCTCCACCACCTCGAAATTATCCCCGTCTATCGTAACATTACTACCCAGACGGATCCGGTCGTTTTCGGTTCCGCCTACCAGCATGTACTTTGTTTTTGAGGCATTCACCACCAGTCCGACCTTTGCTGCTTCGCGTTTCAGGCGGGTGTACAGCTCTGCCACCGTTCCATATGTTCTGGCAATAATGTCCATGTCGTCCGCAAAGCACACAAATTGTCCGGATTTTGTGAAAATCGTTCCCCGGCTGTTGAGCCCGGCTCGTCACATCACACCTTCCAGAGCGATGTTGAAGAGTAGGCATGAGAGTCCATCACCTTGACGCAGTCCCCGGCGAGATTCGAATGAACTGGATAGTTCACCCGGAACCCTTACGCAGTTTTGAATACCGTCCATCGTTGCTTTGATCAGTCAAGTTAGCATGGGTGTAGCCAGAGGGGGACAGGGGGGGGGGGCGTGCCCTGCCCCCCCCCCTGGCCACCATATTTATTTTTTTAAATCGAGCCAACTCAAAGATTATCAATAATTGAGAGTTCCAGAAAAAAAAATTCTCAAAAAATTTGTGGATTTTATCCACAATTATCAAATCTTTTTTACTCGAGAACCACAGGAAATTTCGCCAAATATTTCTCCAAGAGAACCACTTCAATCTTATCATAGACCTTTACCAAATAACAAGCTTCGTTGAATGGCTTAATTTTGTGATGTTTATTCATTGAATACAAAAACAGCATGTCAAATTTTCCAGATATGCCGGAACCGGTTCCGGTAGAGAAAAGGAAGGACTTTGTAGAACCATATGCTGTTATAGAGTGCAGTTATGTGCTACTCCAACACGAATTTTCACTAGTATTTAATTAAAAAAAACCTCATGCTAAGAAGAAAAAAAAAGAAGAAATTTCACAAGGGACTTCTCTAGGAATTTCTCCTTCGTGATTTCTTCCATGGGCATTTTGCAGGGTTCCGATAGTGATTGTTTCAGGGTTTGTTCCAAGAAATGCATCAATAATCCCTCCCACGATTCCTTCAGATTTTTTATAGATACTTCTACAAGGATGCTTCGACGAATTTCTGCAGGATGTTTTCCATAGCTTCCTTCAGTGATTCCATCATAGCTTGCTCCAGAGAATTTTTTAAGAGTTCTTCTATGGGTTACATTCCTCCGGGAATTTATCCTGCGATATTTATAGAGATTCCCCCAGTGATTGTTCCAGTGTTTTTTCGAGGATTCATCCTGGAACTTTTCAGTGATTCTCAAAGGAATGTCAACAGAAATGCTTTAAGGTGTTTCTGCAAGTGTTTTTTCAGAGAATTCTTCAAGAATTTCTTCATATATTCCTTCAGCAGGAATATCTTGCAGAAGCCCTTACAGGAAGTTTAACAGAGATTTGCTAAAAACAATCCAGGAGTTCATTAAAACATTGTACAAAACATTATTTTTTGAGTCCATCCAAAAATTGCAACAATAATTCGACCGGAAACAACAGAATTTCTTCCAGTAATTTGTTAAGAAAGTTTTCCTGGGACTTCCTAAGCAATTCCTCATGGGATTGCTTCCTGGATTCCTCATGAGCTTTTCAGGAGTTCCTCCATGTTTTCCTTCAAGAATTGTCCCCGGGAATTTTATCTGTGTTTCTTTCAGGAAAATTTCAAGGGATTATTTAAAAATTCCTCGAACGATTCCCCCAGAAACACTTTATAATGAGTTGCTCTTGAAATTCTTTCAGGAATTAATCCAGTACTTCCTGCATGGACTGCCCAGTCAACCAGTCATAGTATAAGATGTTGTATAAGATGTTAAAGTGAAGGCGATATGCGTATATTTTACATGCGCCTAAATGGAGGCATGCACGCATATGGCCTCCACTTTATCATCTTATGCAACATCTTATACGATTACTGGTTGTCTGGGTGTTTGGGGATTCCTTTAGGAATGCCTCTAGGAATTGCTTCCGGGATTCCTCCTTGGGTTTCTTCAGGAGTTCTTCCATCTGCAATTTCTTTAGGAGTTCTTCCTGGGATTCCTACAGGAATTTCTCAAGGGATTCCTTCACGAATTTCTTCAGAGATTCCTCCAGGAATTATTCCAGGAATTCCTCTAGGAATTGCTGCAGGAATTCCTCTAAACAATCATCAAGGGATTCTTTCAGAAATGCCTCTAGCGATTCCTCCAGAAACTTCTCCAGGAATTCTTCTAGAGATTCCTCCAGGAGTATTTCCAGAGATTCCTCCGTAAATCCTACAGGCATTTCCCTAGGATATCCTCCAGGAATTCCTCCGTGGGTTCCTGCAAGATTTTCTGCAGGGCTTAACTCGGGAATACCTTCTGTGATTCTTTCTGGAACAATTTATTTTAAAATTTTTTACAAAGATTCTTCCAGGAACTCTACTTAAGATTCCTTCAGAAATTCCTGGACTCCTTTAAGGAACTCCTCCAGGAAATAATTCAGTACTTCTTCCAGGAACTGTTAAGGAATTCCCTTAGAAATTCCTCTTGAAATTGCTTCCGGGATTTCTTCTGAAGTTTCATCAGGAACTCTTCTGAGGATTTCTCCAGAATTTCTCTAAAAATTCCATCTGCGATTTCTTCAGGAATTATTCCTGGTATTTCTCTACAAAGCTCTTAAGAGATTCATCCACGAATTTCTTCTGGAATTCCCCTAGGAATTTCATTTCACCTTGAGATACCTTCAGAAACTCCGCCAGAAATTTGTCTAGAGATATCTCCAGGAGTTCTTTTGGAGATTCCTTCAGGAATGACTTCAGGGAATCGTCCAAGAATTCCACTAGGAATTCTTGTAGGCATTCTTCCAGGAAATTTTCCAGGCATTCTTCCAGAGATTCATCCTTGGATTCTTGCAGAGATTTCTCCAGGATTTTTTTTTCAGCGATTCTTCCAGCAATTCAACCAGATATTCTTCCAGGAGTTGCATCAGGGGTTCCTCCAGGGATTCCCCGAGGTTGTTCCAGGAGTTTCTTCTGGGATTGTTTCAGGAATTCTTCCTGGGGTTCCTTCAGAAATCCACGCAGGCATTCCTCCAGGATTTCATCCATGAATTACTCCAGGGCCTCCTCTTCAGGAATTTCTTCAGGGTTTCCTCCAGGAATTTCTCTAGGAAATCCTTCAGGGATTCTCTCAATAATTCTACCAGGATTTTTTCTAGAAAAACCTTCTACATTTTTTTTCAGGATTTCCTCCAAGAATTCTTGTAGATTTACCTCCAGGCATGGATTCCTCTAGGAATTACGCTAAAAATTTATACAGGAACATCTTCAGGGATTTGTCCAGGGATTACTCCACAATTTTCCCCAAGAATACCCCCTAGGATTCCTTCAGAAATTCCTTCGAGGATTTCTCCAGAAATTTCCCTAGAAGTTCCTCCAGGAATTTCTCATAGGATTTATTCAGAAATTTTTCCCAGAGTTCCTCTAGAGATTCCCCCAGGAATTCATCCAGTAATTGTTGCAAGAATTTCTCCAAAGAATCCTTCAGGAATTTCTTCAAGGATTTCTGCAGCAATTCTCAAAAGAAAACCTCCAGAAATTCCTCCAGGCATTCCTCCAGGTTTTATTCCAGAAAATTCTCCAGGAATTACCCCAAGAATTTCTCCAGGAATTCATCATTTTCCAGAAAATGTCCTGGGATTTTTTTCAGAAGTTCTTCCAGAATATTCTCCAGATATATCCTCAGGAATTTTTCTGGGATTCCTCCTGGTATTTTTCCAGGAATTTCCCCTGATATTTCTTCATAAATTGCTTCAGGAATTCCTCCACGAATTTCTCCAGGAATTTTCCCAGAGATTCCTCCAGGAAATCCTTCGAAGATTTCTCCAAGAAATATTCCAGAAGTTCCTCTAAGGATTCTTCCAGCAAATCATCTTGGGGTTTCTTAAGAAATTCTTGCAGGAAATTCTCCAGAAATACCTTCAGTAATTTTTCAGGGATTCTTCCAGGTATTCCTCCAGGAATTTCTCTAGAGATTCCTCCAGGGATTTCTTCATAAACTTCTCCAAGGATTCCCCCAGGAATTCCTCCGAAAATTCCGCCAGAAAGATTTTTTCATGGGATTTTTTCAGAAATAGAAAAATAATATAAATCTCCCAGAATTCCTCTCGAGATTCCTCTAGAAACTTATCCAGTAATTCTTTCACGAATTCCTCTAGAGATTCTTCCAGGAATGTCATCATGGAATCCTCTAGCAATAACCACATAAATACAGTGTATCAAACAATTGACCGTACAGCAATTTTTTTGTCAAAATAATTTTTCATTCAAATGTTAATAACTTTTTTATGCGTCAATCAAAAACGCTGAAATTTTGTCCAATCATGCATCATATATTAAAGCTCCATTAGTAAAATTTTGAGCGAGATCGAATAAGTTTTCTGAAAGTTATAGAACTTTTAGTAAAACTTATAAGATTTTTGAACACATTTTTAAAACATTATATCTCAATATGTACTCGATGAAATTTTTTCATTTTTTTTTGTGTTACATCTTATACCTAAGGCTTTCATATGCAGCCATGTTTGGGGCTTTATATTCACTACAAAAAATATGAAAAATGTGCGTATGTAGTTGACGATGTTTTAAAATTTACCATATTTTGCACATATAATCTGCCAAACGTTTTCCACCAATAAAAGTGCATTAACTGAACGAAAAATCCATAGGACCTACTCTTCATATGTAGTTTAGTAGGTCCTGTATAAAAATATATCATTGAGAGAGTTTAAAAAAGTTGAAAACACTTGGCACTTTTATTGATCAAAATATGATAAATTTCCAAATGACACTCTGAACATATACAGATTTTTCATATTTTTTGTAGTGAATATAAAACCTTAAACGAAGCTGCATATGTAAGCCTCAGGTATAAGCTGTAACACAAAAAATATTGAAAAAGTTTCATCAAGTACATATTGAGATATAATGTTTTAAAAATGTATTCTAAAATTTTATAAGTTTTACTAAAAGGTCTATAACTTTCAGAAAACTTATACGATGTCGCTCAAAATTTTACCAATGAAGCTTTAATATATGGGTTATAATTGGTCAAAATTTCAGCATTTTTTATTAACGTATAAAAAAGTTATAATCATTTAAATGATAAATTATTTTGACCAAAAAATTGTTGTACGGACAATTGTTTGATACACTGTACCACTAGGAATTCCTCCAGGCATTCCTCCAGGATTTTATACATGAATTTCTCCAGGAACTCCTCCAGGAATTCCTGCAGAAATTACCCCAGGACTTGGTATTTTTCGGCTTTCAGTCACAGAAAAGCGTTGATTATTTTAGATCATTGCCAACGTTTCGATCCTGTGGTTGGGATCTTCATCAGGGCTCGATGTGAATCAACTTGTTTTCGATTCGTGTTGATCACACGGCGGAATGTCATTTTCTTCTCTGCATCGCACTTGTTTCATTGGACCCTAGCACCTCGATTGAAATGGTGGGTGGGTACACAGTTCGAGTCACAACACTTGGCACTTTGGGAACACTTCTGTTCGTGCTGGCCGGGATGGAATTACTCAGGAATACTTTTAGGAATTTTCAAGGGATTTCTCCAGAACTTCCTCCACGAATTCTTTCAGAGATCCTCCAAAAGTTCCTCCAATGGTTCTTCCAGGAAATCCTCCTGGAATTTCTCAAGCGATTTTTTAAGAAATTTCGCCAGCAATTCCTTCCAGAATTCCTCTGGAGATTTCTCCAGTATTTTTTCCAGGTATTGCTTCAAGAATTCATCCAAGAAGTTTCTTCAGGAAATTCTTCAGGATTTCCTGTTGGGTCTCATCCAATAATTCTTCCAGGAATTATGTCAGGAATTTGTTTCTCCAGGCATTTCTCCAGGATTCTCTCTAGAGATTTTTCTAGGAATTGCTTCAGGGATTCCTTCTGGAATTCCTGCTCCGAGAAATCCCCCAAGGATTTTTTTTTAATTTCTTCGAGATTTCCTCTAGTAATTCCTCAAGAGATTTATTCTGATTTTTTTAGGGATTCCTCCCAGAATTCCTCCAGGAATTTCTCCAGAACTTCTTCCAAGGAATTCTCCAGAAATTTATCCAGAATTTCATCAAGGATTTTCTCATGAGATCTCTTCATATATTCGTCCCATAATTTATACAGGAATTGCTCCAGGTATACTTTCAGAAATTCTGCCAGGGATTCCTCCGGGAATTCCTACGGGAACTTCCAGGGATTCTATAGGACTTCCTCCAGGCATTCCTGTAGGAAGCGCTCTAGGGATTTATTCAGGAAGTCTTCCAGGGACTGCTCCGGGAATTTCTTAAATTTTTTCTTCAGCAGTACCTTTCAGGTTCTCTTCAAAAATTCAATCAGGAGTTCCTTCGGAAATTTTTCGGAAAATCTTTCAATCATCTTTTCAGAGATGTACCCAAAAACTTCTCCAGGTTTACCTCATGATTTATTTTTAACTAGTTCAACAATTTCTGAGGAAAACTCCAGCGAATAGTATTGGAAGATAATTAAAAAGGACTCATACAGGAACCAGGAAATTCGAGTCCTAAAAATCCTTAATCTTCCAGAAATTGCTCACTGCTACCAGCACCACCTTGAATCATGTAGATCAGGCGAGTTTTTTTTATAACGTATTGTACAAAATACAACAGCGTGACTGCTGAAGGGTTAAATAATGCTTTTAGAATATAATGTTATAGATAGAAGCTAGTAGGCCCAAATTTGCTAAGGGTGCCCCCTGACCGAAAATCTGGCTACGCCCTTGCAAGTCAGCTTCCCAGGAAAGCCGTTTTCGTCCATGATTCTCCATAGCTCTGCGCGGTCGATACTGTCGTATGCCGTTTTGAAGTCGATGAACAGGTGATGCGTTCGGACCTGGTATTCACAGTTTTTTCTGGAGGATTTGCCGTACGGTGAAGATCTGGTCCGTTGTCATCCGGCCGTCGACGAAGCCGACTTGATAACTTCCCACGAACTCATTCGTTTTAGGTGACAGACGACGGAAGATGATCTGGGATAGCACTTCGTAGGCAGCATTCAAAATAGTGATCGCCCTGAAGTTCTTACATTCCAAATGGTCGCCTTTCTTGTGAATGGGGCAGATTACCCCTTCCTTCCACTCATCCGGTAGCTGTTCGGTTTCCCAGATCCTGACTATCAGCCGATGCAGACAGGTGGCCAACTTTTCTGGGCCCATCAAGTTCAGCTGCGATACCATCCTTACCAGCTGCTTTGTTGGTTTTGAGCTGGTGAATGGCATCCTTAACTTCCCTCAGCGCGGGAGTTGGTTCATTTCCGTCCTCCGCTGTACTGGCGTCGTCGTTTCCTCCGTTGCCGTGGTCTCCCGTGCCTACGTTCTCCACGTCATTCAGGTGCTGAGATCCATTGAATTGTCCTTAAAGCACCTTGAAACGTCCCTGAAACCCCCTTAATACTATTGACCTGCCTCTGAATTCCCTGTAATCCCATTAAAACGCAAACAAATTTTAACAGAACGCTCTTAAAAGGCTCCTCAAATCCCCTGAAGCAACTCCTTGAATCGCTCCTGAAGCCCCTTGGAACCCCCTTTTTTGGGCTCTGGAAGTTTTCTAGAAACCCTCTTAGCCCCACCTCGAATGCCTAGGAGCATGACCTGTTCTTGCGAACTAGCTTCCCTCATATGCCCAAAATTAGTTTATGCATAGATTTTCCCCTTTTTATGCATTTTTCAGTGTATTAGGAAGCTCTTCTATGAATACCACGTGAATAATGACATCAGATATTCAGATATACATTCCTAAATAATAATCGGCCATTATTCCATACAAATAGTGCTGTTTTAATAATTGTATAATACCTCAAGCAGTCCTCAATACTAAACCAATAACTCGTTATGGTAGTGTTTTGATACCTACAAAACACCAAAAAAAGCTGTTTTCAGTGCCAGAATAAATTACCAATATCTTGTCTTGGTATAATACCTGCTTTTGGTACCATGTAGT